>NC_081408.1:4077500-4282500 GCF_030272615.1 Cryptomeria japonica | reverse complement strand
TTGTTAAATATAAAAATCAAAAGTTTTGTCGAATACACCACGCTAAATTTGTCATCATTAATTGACACCTTAGTTATATCATCATGAACTAGAACATGATTCCATCACAACACTAATCTTTTTTTAGAAATTAGTTTTAATGTGCTTCATTCTATAGTGCATATGAAAGTTTAATTTAGGTTTGAGATTATTCTTATATTATTTTAATGATATAAAAAAATGAGTTATATATTTTTTCACTTGGTTTTTAGGGTTTTTTAACACTTTGTAAATTAAATCATATTATAATCTTAAAAACTTCAGTAATATGTATTCAAATTTGTATAAGTTGGATTGAAAAGATAAAAGTACACAACATAAATTTAAAGCATTACTTGGTGAGGATACCCATCGATATTTCTTATTATTAGTCTACTTTGTATGTCAACTATTCTTAAGGTATAACGATTTAATAAGACCATAATGATCTTGTTCAATCATGTTGGTTGATCCAAGAGACATTACGTCAAACTATCTTCTTATTAATTAATTGTGTTCATGTTGTTATGAATATGCATTACATGGGTGAGGACTTTTAGAGTCTATTTGTGAGCTTATACTGTATTTTAGGTATTTTTGGAATCAAACTTATTAAGTTATTTTGTTAATTTTCCATACATTATGCATATAATTGTTAACATGCAATAGAAAATGACTTTTTATTGCCTAGAAATTTATTTGATAATCAATAGTACCAACTGGTTATTTAGGTCAAAATGAATGTTGTTATTTTTTTAGTTATTAATATATCGATATGCTTGAGTACTATTTATTCAATGTCAAAAGTAATAACATTACTTATATAGTTTTAATTTGAGTAACACTAAATAGTATCATGTGATTGATGTTGTAGTAATAAGTGAATGCCAAAGCTAATCAACATACTAGGAGATGAGTTATGATTCGGTTTGTCTTTCAAATAAGATAAGGGTTGGGGTTCAATTACAGTTAGAATTTATTTAATGTTAGAGTCCTGGTTCAATAAAAAGGCTTTAGAAACTTTCAAGAAAATGCAATTAGCAAAAGTGAACTCAAATTGTACAACCTTTACAAGCATCATCCTCCTGGTTGTACCAAAATTGTAAATACTTACTGTCACCTTGGCACTATAAAAGTGAAAGATTCAACCAATAAGTTATGATTAGGTTTTTATTTCAAATAAGATAAGGGTCGGGGCTCAATTACAGTTAGAATTAATTTTAATGGTCAAGTCCTAGTTTAATGAAAAGGCTTTAGAAACTTTCAAGAAAATGCAATTAGCAAGTGTGAGCTCAAATTGTACAACCTTTACAACATCCTCTTGCTTGTACCAAAATTGTAAATACTTCTTGTCGCCTAGACACTATGAAAGTTAAAGATTCAACCAGTAAGTTATGATTAGGTTTGTCTTTCAAATAAGATAAGGGTTGGGGTTCAGCTAAATTTAAAATTAAATTTAATGTTAGAGTCCTAGTTCAATGAACAAGCTTTATAAACTTTCAAGAAAATGCAATTAGCAGGTGTGAACTCAAATTGTACAACCTTTAAAGCATCCTTGTACCAAAATCGTAAATACTTCATGTCATCATTGCATTGTACCATATGTAAATACTTCTTGTCATCTATGCACTGTAAAAGTGAAAGATTCAACCAGTAATTTCGCTTAATATATATTGTGTGTCAAAATAGATATAATATTTGATTAATTTGGTGAGTATGCTTGCCTACAAATGGAAGTAGGTCTAGATCCATCACCTCAATAATATAAAGATCAAATAAAATAGCAAACCAACTAATGCTCTGTGAGCAGATTTATGAGAAAATTGCTTCTAATTTTAACACACAATATATATTAAACATAATTAGCAGTTGAATCTTTTGCTTTAATGAAGAAAATAAAATTTTAATTTGTTTAAAAATCTTTTTTATTTAGAAAAATTTAGTTAAATTTAATATTAAAAATATAATTTAAAAGCTTATCTTTTAATTAAATTTAACATATTTTAATATTGTAAAAGATAATTAGATTTAAGAACTCAATTTTTTTTTAAATCATTATTTTAATATTTAAAAAATAATAAAATAATACATATTTATAAATGAATTATAATATTTTAATATCTAAAATATTATATATAAAAATATAATAAATATTTGCAAAATCATATACATAAATTAGATCAACTATATATAATAATAATCTCCCCCAAAATTGGGGAGAAAAACAAAAGCAACCCTTCCACTGCTAAACTCACCTCTAAGAAACCCAGGAAAGAACCTAAAATCCTGCTTGTTGAGTCTGACACGGAGGATGGTGTAACACCGTGAAGATCCCATAGGTTTGTTGGAAAACCCCATATGAAACAAATTGTCGTGAGAAATAACTATGTTAATGAGGAGGAGGAAGACTCTGAGAAGGCAAAAAGTGATAAGGTGGAGGAGGAGATGGAGGCTACGGAGGGCTCGAAGTCCTCCAAGTTGGGTACAAACGCCCCTGACTCTAAGACTATCAAGGATGATAATAAGAACGCCTCCCCTTATTCCAACACTTCCCCCCCACATATCTCTGAGGGGGACAGAAGAAAATCTGAGGGCAGGCAAACTGCCGCTGAAGGTGGGGAGAAGGAGGAGGGGGTACAGTGTGCAGGTTGTAATGCTATCTCTGAGGACTTAAATGGAGTAAAGAAAAAATTGGACTATCTAAAGTCCTATGTCAACAAAATTGGGAAATTTGCCATTAAAGTCATGCACTCATCGGCTACTTCATTGTGCCTTCTTTACCAGGAAAAATCAGAACAAGGAGGGCCGGAAGGCGACACCATGAAGGAACTGTTCAAGTTCCTGGCGAAGATTGGATTGGGCTTATTCTCTCACAACACATGGGAGTTGAAAAACACGATTAATGGTGGTTGATTTTCTTATTTGTTATAGTTTTTATCTCTGAAACGGTTGGTTCCCTGTTAATTTTAATTTCTTTATTAGACATGGGAGGCTTCCCAAGACTCTTGCTACTTTTATCAGTTTTTATAGTATAAACAATATGTTGTTTATCTGCTATTTAAGGTGCTATTTGGACAAGATTGTTAGCAATCTTGAGTTATCCAATAGCTATAGGCGGTTTTTGTTTTTGATGACTAAAGTAGGGATTGGCTGATTGTCGTCAGGTAGTTGCATGTGTGTCGGTTGTGCTCTCCTTGTGGCTTGTTGTTTTTTCCGGGTTAGCCCCCTTGTTTTGGCTGCTTTATAATAAAAAACAAAAATATTTTATTTTACATATATTTATAATTTTTTTAAAATATACGTATAGAAAATAATTTTAGAGTATTGCAACAACTATACTCGCTTTTAGTTCTAATAAGTCCATTTTGTATTCTATTTATGGTGTAATTTGCATGTATATATGTGTATCTAAATTTTAGTACTTTTTTTTTTGGTATCAAGTAGACATGGTTTATTGTCTCTCATGCTTGACAACCCTATCAATACACATCTCTTTAATTTTTTCAAGTAATATAGTAAATTTATTTTATTCCAAAATTTTCATTTATTGTAATTTTTTATGTAATCTTGTTTCTGGTTGCTAAAAAAATAATATATATTATCTCTTTTCAAAAATTTAGAAAAATGATATAAATTATTGTACACCTGTCTTTTTTACATTGTCACCACACATTTCCTTCTCCTTCAAGCATGCTTTTTCATGTTTTTGAACTTGTGATTCGGAATTTTTTTGCTTATTATGGTAAGAGACATCTACAATGACATACAAATATATGTCAACAAAAAAATGATTTTGAATAAATTTGATGTGTAGATGACAGGTAAATGCATGCATGTTTCAGTTTCTCTATAAGTATTATTTTATTACTCTAAATAAAATAAAATCATTGCCACTTGTCTCTAAGTATATGAAATTGTTACATCTTTAATGTGAGTGAAAGAGTGCAGCATTATTCAGCTCTATATCATTCTTGACAACTAATAAACATGCAAGACAATTATGTGATATCTCTTGGCATTATTTTACATATTATTTTTTAAGAATATAGGTATACTAGTAATATAATATAATAATGTAATTTTTGAAGTTTACATACCATACCTGATTTATTGCTCAACAACTGGCGCAGGACGCTAGCAACATGATCATGAGACAACTTATAATATAATATAATAATATAATTTTTTGATGGATATCCATCAAAAATCAAAGCATAAAGGGGCGTTTTTATCAAATCAGTTGCAACTATCTTGGTAGACATGTATGTAAAATTTGGAAGATTTTTAACTATTTATTATTTTTAGTTCTTTTGGTTTGTTAATTTCATTTGCACCATTATATATAAATAATCGCTCCTTTGGTGTGTTCTAATGTAACAGACAGTGCAGAATTAATGGACACTGATTTTATGTTGAATGTCCAACTAATAATTTCAATAGTAAATTTTTTATTTATATTAAATATGAAGTGGTGTAAGTATTTTAATTTATGTTGTTACAATTGATTCACATTTTGCATGTGTGTTTATGAAAGCACAAATAACTACAATGTCTCACAAAAATCTACTTTTAATTTTGTTCTCATAGATGTTGGTATCATATTTTAAACTCCATATTTTGGTACAAGTTGGGAGGATATTGGTAAGGGATGTAGAGTTAGACCTTACGAATGTTTACAAAACTTCAAGACCTTTTCATTAAATCGATTTTTTCAATATTTTGCAGTCATTTCAATTGATGAGACCACACTTCTATGAGACATCTTGTTAGCTTCATCTTATGCAACTTGCTAAATTTTGTAAAACATATTTGATCATCATAAATATCTGTTCACGTAATTATTTTGAATAATTTGGATGTAGATATCTGTGAGAATAGGGGATGTTGGCATTGCATGAAGATTGCATTAATGAAGTATAGTGTTGTCATTGATGTCAATAGTAACCAGTATTGGAGTTGTATTGCAACCGGTAATGATGCAATAGTGCAACCTGTAGTAGAGCAGTGAAGGAAACAAGTATTGGTATTTCAAGCAAAGTGATCAGCCAGTAACCCTAACCAGTTGATATGTCAAACCCTAACCGATGGAGCTTGGTGAATTGGTTTTGTTGATCTATGATCGAATGGTGATCAGAGATGGAGATTCCACGTATGCATGATGCACGTGATGATTTTCAAAGTGGTTTTGGCATGTGAAGATAACTGTTTATCTTGGGAATGAGAAAATGCATAGCATGAAGTGATAACCACGTGATGAGTTACAAGATTTGATGTGCAGTGATCCAGGAGTGATTGATGTTGTCTTGAACAATGTGTAGTTGATTGCTATGTAATCCAACGGTCATGATTGAACCGATATGTTTGTAATCTCTATGAGATTTGTAGGTTTTGTGATGTGTTATCGACCTGTTGTATTTGTTTATAAGGTCAATAAGTTGTTTGTAATTGTGTTGGTAATTTTAGTTAAGTGTGGTAGTGTGATTGATTGTCGAACCAGAAGGAGTGTCTACAGAATGTTTTGAAAGCAAATAGGAGCATAAAAGGATCTGACTAAGCAAGGTAGTGGATCTGACTAAGCAAGGTAGTGATATTACCAGATCAACAAAGACCTTGTTGTTCTCTAACCATTACAATAGCTAAATCCCTTAACTAGGTAAGCTTTAACAAGCTTGGTGTTGTCTAAATCCTCTAACCAGGTAATCCATTAGCTTACATTTGAAATCCTCTACCGAGGTTACTCCTAACAGGGTATTGCCTTTAACGGGATATTATAGTCAATCCCTTAACCGGGTGGTCCCTAACCGGATTTGTTCTTAATAGGACATTATTGTATAAGCTTCTAACAAGGCTTGGCTCCTAACAGGGAAAACTTTAGAAGAGTTCAAAATACTTGTGGATATTCATCCCCACTGTGGTTTTTCCCATTTGGGTTTCCACATGAAAAATCATTATGCCAAGTAGTGAATGATTTTGTGTGTGTTTGTTATATAGTTAATATGTTTAACTGGTAAAACCACTAAGACATGTTTAGATGACCGAAAGTGATCTGAAATGAGGTATTATTGATGTTAGTAAAGTGATTTAATGTTTTGGTTAAATGGTATGTGATTTTCAGATTTGTTACATTGTATCATTGATGTTTTGATCAACCGGTAAAGTTTGACAGTGCAATAACAGTTTTTGGTACAGTGTCTAAACCAATTAGTTTTGCAAGTTGTTTCTAAGTCGGGATTAATTTTGGTGAAAGTTTAGTTTGTTTTCTATCTACTTATTAACCCCCCCCCCTCAATAGTTGACTGGATCCTTATTGATTCATCATATTATCAATTGGTATTAGAGCATTTTAGGTCCTCTTATATTTAAGCCTAACAGCTTGAGGTAAAGATCTAGGAGAACATGATAAAGAAAGAAGGTTTGAAGTTCAATAGGGAAAACTACAGAATCTAGAGTGATAGGATGAATATCTATATCAAGAGCTTAGGAAGTCAATATTGGGAACATGTTGTTACTAAGTATAACTTGCCTAGTGGGATTTTTTCAGATGATCAAAAGGAGCAACAGGAGAACAATCAAGCATTGGAGGCCATTATCAGTTCCTTGTCTGATTCAGAGTATGTTGATGTTCATGGATTGGAGACAGCTTTTGAAGTATGGAAGAAACTTGAGGATATCTATAGCGGTGATGAGCATGTGAAGATTGCCAAAGAAGAGAGTCTAAGAGGTAAATTTGATGATATGCGGATGGCTGAAGATGAAAACATTCAACAATATGGCTAGAGGATCAAGGAGATAGTTGAAGAGATCAAAAGTGTTGGTGGTACAGTGGAGGATACCACAGTGGTTAGCAAGGCGTTGAGAACCCTTCTACTAGTCTATGCTATCCGATTTGGAGCCATTCAAGAACTCAAGACTATTAATAAATCAAAGGTAACTCTTGACTCCATCATTGGTAAATTAACTGCATTTGAATTAAATGGTTTTGATGGAAGTGTTCAAAGATCGGAATTTGTATTTAGAGCCTCAGTTTCAAACCCACCTATAAGGAAAAGTAGAGAAGATAGTCATAGTCATGAGTCCAAATCCAGTAGAGAGGTTGATGATGAAGACAATCTGATTGGGCTTGAAGAATTGTTGGCCAAGCGGTTACCTAGAGGTACCAGTAAGTATAAAGGTAAATTACCTTTGAAGTATTTTGCATGTAACCGAATTGGACATATTGAAACTAACTGTCCAAATGGAGATAATGACCAAAAACATGAGAAGTATAAGAAGTATAAAGGCAAAGGTAAAAGAGATTGTCTCATTGTAGTGGATGGAGAAATTCCACATGAGGAATCTGAAGAAGATGAAAATAAGGACATTGTCTTTGTTGCTATTAAAGAAGAGACATCAGATCAAAATTCATTAGTCTCTTGCATGGATAGTTTTGAGATTAGATTATAGATAGTGGTTGTTCACACCACATGACTAGTGACTGGAGTAAGTTCCTTACTTTGAGAGATTTTAATGGAGGTGTTGTGAGATTTGGAAATGACTCACCCTGCATGGTGAAAGGAAAAGGATCCATCTCTTTGAATGGAAAGAGCAGTGCAGATGATGTCTACTAGGTTGAAGGACCAAAACACAATCTTTTCAGTGTAGCTCAACTCAATGATAAAGGTTACCCACTGGAATTCAACAATGGAGTCTGCAAGATTTATGGAAGTAAAGGTGAGCTGATTGAAACTAGCAAGCAGACTAAAGGTAACTTGTTTCATTTAAGTTATAAAGTCAACAATTGTTTAATTGCAAAAGTAGAAGATAGTTGGCTTTGGAATCAGAGATTATCTCATGTAAATTTTGATAACATTGTAATAAAAGTCAGTAAGTTCAAACCAGTAAGAGGTTTGCCATAATTGGACAAACTGGTGAATGCTCTGTGTAAGGAATGTCAGTTAGGGAAGATGACATCCTTAAATTTCAAGAGACAATATTTGGACAAATGAGGACTGGGAGTATTTGGGGTGATTGGTATTTCATGATTTTTACTAATGATTGCTCAAGGATGGTGTGGGTCACATTCTTGAAAGACAAGACAAAATATTTTAGCAAGTTTAAGGCATTCAAAGCCTTAGTTGAAAATGAAAGTGGAAAGAAGATAAAGTGCTTAAGGACTGCTCAAGGTGGTGAATTTACTTCAAAGAAATTCACTAGTTACTGTGAAGACAATGGAATTAAGAGGCACATTTCTGCACCTAGGACACCACGGCAGAATGGTATTGCAGAAAGGAACAATTGGTCAGTTATTGAAGTTGCTAGGACTATGCTAATACAAGGAGGTGTAGCTAAGACATTATGGAGAGAATTTGTCAGCACAATTGTTTACATAATGAACCGAATACTGGTTAAAACAGGTAAGGATAAAACTCCCTATGAGTACTAGTATGGTAGATCACTTAAGTTAGTTTAAGATTTTTGGTAGAAGATGTTTTATCAAGAGGGATGACTATGTTGGTAAGTTTTATTCCAAGAGTGATGAAGGCATATTTCTTGGTTACTCCACCAAGAGCAAAGGTTACAAGTGTTACAACAACAGGACTGGTGCAGGAGCACCTAGTGAAGCTCATGGAGCACTTCATCAAATTTTGGTTTCAAATGGCCTATGTTGGTCTCAATTGAATAATGGACTTTTTTATGTCTTAAGGGTGTGTTTTGTGTATTTAAGTGTCCTTTGTGTCTTATTTTTGTTGTTTTTTGAGTTTTTTGTCAATTTTTGACCTTTTATGCTTTGTAAACCTAGAATGGGCAAAATGTGGAAATATGGTCAAAGATCCTTATAAATCCTTGATAGGAATTGAAACATTTTTGTATGGTCTTATAAAACCATTTCACATGGTATAGTTAAGTCTATTTGTCTCACAAGTCAAAAATGCTCATTATACCAAAAATTGTCAAAGTTGTCAAGCAACATTTTGACAATTTTTGGAAAATTTGTAAAAATAAGGCAAAAGGTGGTTATTGGTCCATACCTGGGAATGATTTGGGTGGTGAGTGTCTATTTAAAGTATCACTCAACTTTTTATCAGGTTGGCATTCGAAAACAAGAAGAATTCAATACAAAAACTAAGAATTTTGTCACTTTTCTTGCATTTTTGCTCCATATGCTATAGCAGTTCGTACTTCCTAAGCATTTGGTTGTATTGTTTTAATTTGGAAATTTTTCCCTTGTTGTGTTAAATATTTCTCACCTGGGTTTGTATGCTGGTGTGAATTTTTAATGTTGTGTCAAAATTATTTTGTTTTAGCCCTGTTCTCGGTTGAGTAAGGGTTTGGCTTCATCAATGGAAGCAACTTGATTTTCTTTGGCTCTTTCTCCATGGCCTCTGAGAGTAAATTTGTTGTAAATATCCTTATTGTTTATAAAATTTGTGTTTTATGGAAATGACAAAGAAAATGGTTTTGTTTTGCTTACTAGGCGAGCTCCTATAGCCCAGCTAGTGAATTTTCATGGTGTAAAACAAAGCTTCTTTGCAAACCCCCACCAAGTGGACCTCATTTTCGGTTTCCTAAGGTGGAATTAAGTTTGGACAGATATTTTAGACCATATGGGAGGATGTTTCAATGAATAGTTTGTTGGAATGCATTTTGAGTAGCCAAAGTGTTGAATACAATGGTTTTTGAGCACTTTTCCTCTTGAAACTTGGTTGCACATCAAGTGTTTGTCTTTATGCTTGCAGGGAAGGAATTTTTAAGGATTTATAATGATGGTAAATACCTTCTAAAAATATTTTGTGGTCTAAAGAAGAGTTTGGAATGGTGATAAGGTGTTTGAAGACTCAAAACCCTTGAAAACCCATGTTTCTAGGCACATTTATAGGACAATAGTTTTATGGTCCTGTCAAACCTCCTCATAGCACAAATTTGAAATATATCCATAAACGGTATCCATAAATTCAAAGGTTTCATGAGGTGTTTTGGCAGTTTGTAGAGTTATAAGCGTTTTAGCAGTTTTGGAGGGCTAATTGGGGCTCTTCCCTTGTAGCCTTGTTTTGAGCTTTTCTTCAAATTGGGTAAGAAAACAATTGAATAGATCACCAAACCAAGTTTAAATAAGCCTAATAGGATGTTATAAAATGTCATAGACCTCCTAAAACTCTTGGTGAGAGATTTTGGTGTTTGGATCTAAGAAGCAAAGTTGCACTTTTGTGAGTCTTGAGAGCAAGTATGAATGAAGATAAGAACTAACATGGTAGGAAGATCTCATGGTTGGTATGAAGCATAGAGAAGGAAAGAAATAAAAGAATCAGTATCTAAACAAGTGGAAAAACATTCAATAATTACCTTTGAGGGAACTTGCAAACCAAATTGATTACAAACACACAACTTGAGCCAATTTTTTAGTATCTCCCTATCATAGTCGTATCAGAGAAAGAAGTAAGTCTTGGGTAGAAGTGAGTAGTTTCAAGATGGTGACCAATTCTGAGTTATCTAAGAAGGTAGAAGACCAAGAAGAGGAAAATAGAGCACTAAGGGAGAGATTGGAGCAGGTAGAGACAAAACTAGTTTCAGTAGAGGTCAGGACTGAAGAAGTGAGTGATAAGGTAGGAGATAAGGGAAAATTGGTAGCAATAGAAGATGAGATCCCTATACCTGACCCTATTCTTGAATAAGAACCTTTCTTGAAGGATTTGAAAGCATTGAGTGGCAAAACCTTAGAAGGTGTAGCACTTTTTAGTGGCAAGATGGATCCAGATTCAGTCATGGAGTGGATTGAAGGTCTGGAGAATCACTTTGAATGTGATGGGGTGACAGAGGCCCAGAAGGTAAAGGTAGCTAAGTATAGGTTGAGAGGGGCTTCCTTAACATAGTGGAAGTTCATTCAAACTAAGAGAGAGAAAAAGAGGGGAAACAACCTATAGCAACTTGGAAAGGAATGGTGTCTAAGGTCAAGGAAACCTACATACCAGATGATTATGAAATCCAACTACATAAGAAGAGGCAAAATTTGAGGCAAAGGGAATTAGATGTGAGCAGTTATACAGAGGAGTTTCAAAGACTATGTTTGAGGTCAAAGGTTGTGTAAGATGAGAACATAAAAGTTGCAAGGTGTCTCAATGGCTTGAGATGGAATATACAAGAAGAGATGAGTTTGTTGTGTCCCAATACAATGCAGAAGTGCTACCAACTGGCACTCAAAGTGGAAGAGAAAAGTAGGAAGAAGCAAGAACAAAGCAACATAGGCAGAGGAAGGGGAAGAGATGGTAGAGGCCATAAAGGCAATTTTGGTGGAAGAAGAGCTGATCAAAGGTCCCAAGGAGAGTCCAAACTTATAGAGAAAAGTGGGGATTCTAATAGCAAGAGCAGCTATAGAGGAAGGGAATCTAGCAACCCAAGAAGAGGTAGGTCTAGTGGACCAGAAAGAGGGTCCTACTTCTCCACCATGAAAGTCTACAATTGTCAAAATTTGGGTCATCCTGCCTATAGATGCCCTGAGAAATCTTCTTCATCTCAAGGAGGTGAAAGAAGAGTGACATATGTGCAAGAAGATGTAGCAAGCGGTAAGACACAAGAAGTGAGTTTAGCTTCAAAAGATGGGGAAAGTTTAATGATGAGAAGAGTATTGATTAAGGAGCCAAACAAAGAGGAACCAACTCAAAGAAGATCTTTATTTAGAATCAAGTGCAAGATCATGGGTAAGGTTTGCAGAGTGGTGATAGATTCAGGGTCTACAGACAATATTGTGTCAGAGGAAGCAACAAATAAACTTAAATTGGAGAGAGTTCCACATAGTAGTTTGTATAAGGTCACTTGGCTCAACAAGGAGTAGAATATGGTGGTGAATGAACAAGCTTGGGTTGAATTCACAATAGGGATTTATAAGGATAAAACCCTGTGTGATATACTCCTAATGGATGCTTGCCACCTACTTCTGGGTAGGCCATGGAAATTTGATAGAAAAGCCATTCATAATGGTGAGAAGAACTCTTATTCTTTTCAAAAAGATGGAGTCACATATAAAATTCAGTCCTTAAATGATGAAGGAGAGGGTAGCAAATCAAAAAACCCAAATGCCTTGTTGGTGAGTAAAAAAGAGTTCATAAACACTCTTGAAGAGGGTGAAGGAGTGGGATTTTCTCTCATAGTGAAACCAAAGGAAGAAAAGAAAGAAAAGAAGGTTCAAATACCTCATGAAGTGAAACAAATACTAGACAACTTTAAAGAAATCATAAGTGATGGAGCACCAGCAACCCTACCACCTACTAGAGCCATAAGCCATAAAATTGACTTCATTCTAGGAGCCTCATTACCCAACAAAGAAGCCTATAAGATGACCCCAGAATAGAATAAATAAGTGGCTAGACAAATACAAGAGTTGTTAGATCAAGGTTAAATAAGGAAGAGCATAAGTCCTTGTGTCGTACCTACAGTGTTAGCACCAAAGAAAGGAGGAATATGGAGGCTATGCACAGATTCAAGAGACATTAACAGAATCACTATCATATACAGATTCCCTATCCTAAGGATTGAAGATTTGATGGATTTCTTGGGAGGTGCAAAGTTTTTTACAAAGATTGATCTCAAGAGTGGTTACCACCAGATCAGGATAAAGGAAGGTGATGAGTGGAAAACAACCTTCAAAACTAATGAAGGACTTTATGAGTAGCTTGTTATGTCATTTGGTCTCACTAATACTCCTAGTACATTCATGAGACTCGTGAATGAAGTGCTTAAAGATTTTATTGGTAGATTTGTTGTTGTATACTTAGATGATATCTTGATTTTCAGTAGAATGAAAGATGAACATCTAAAGCATCTTAAATTTGTATTGCAACAATTGTATGATGAGCATCTAACAATAAACTTGGAGAAGTGTGAATTTATGAAGCAGAAACTAGTCTATCTTGGTTTTTTAGTTTCAGGTGGAGACTTGAAAATGGACACATCAAAGGTGGAAGCCATCACCAATTGGCCAACACCAAAAACAACAAGTGAAGTGCGAAGCTTTCATGGTTTGGCACAGTTCTACAAGAAGTTTATAAGGGTATTCAGTGAGATTTGTGCACCTACGCTAGATACTATTAAAGGTGGAGTCAAGACAAAGTATCAGTCGACCAAAGAGGCTAATAAGGGGTTTGAACTCTTGAAACAAAAGGTAGCTACACAACCAGTACTCATTCTTCATAGTTTTGATAAGTTGTTCACTATTGAATGTGATGCAAGTAACATAGCAGTTGGTGTTGTTTTGAGTCAAGATAATAGACCAATAGCTTTCTTTAGTGAAAAGCTCAATGATGCAAAAAAGAAGTATTCATCCTATGATCTTGAATTGTATGCTCTTGTCCAAGCTCTTCAAAAATGAAGGCACTATTTGCTGCCCAAAGAGTTTGTTGTTTACACAAATTATCAAGCTCTTATTTTTTTGAATTCACAAGATAAGTTGAGTCATAGACATGTTAAATGGGTTGAGTACTTGCAATCATATACATTTTCCATTAAGCATAAAAAGGGACAATGTAATAAAGTAGCAGATGCTTTGAGTACAAGGCTACTAACAGTGCAAGAAGTGTAGATTCAGAGTATTGGAGTTGATTGCTTCAAGGATTTATATCCAAATGATGAAGATTTTGCAGCCATTTACAGGGTTTGTCAAGAATTTCAAAACCATTTTCATAGTGAATATGTTGACTTTACCTTGCAAAATGGTTTGTTGTTTAGAGGTGGACAGTTGTGTGTTCCCAAAGGTTCAATGAGGGAAAATCTGATCCAAGAGAAGCACAATAGGTGTTTGAGTGGTCATTTTGGTCTAAACAAGACATTGGAACTTGTGCAACATTTTTACTATTGGCCAAGAATGCAAAGGGATATCAGGAGGTATGTTGAGCAGTGTATGGTTTGTCAAAAGGCAAAAGGCACATCTACCAATGCTGGTCTTTATCAGCCATTACCCATTCCTACAAGGCCATGGGAATGTGTGAGTATGGATTTTGTGGTTGGTTTACCCAAAACAAAGCTTGGTTTTGATAGCATTTTCGTTGTTGTTGATAGATTCAGTAAAATGGCACATTTTGTTCCTTGCAAAACTACTCATGATGCTAGTCACATTGCACATTTGTTTTTCAAAGAGGTTATTTGAATCCATGGTTTTCCTATTAGTATTGTTTCAGATAGAGATTTCAAATTCCTTGGACATTTTTGGAAAACTCTTTGGAAAAGATTGGGTACTAACTTGTCTTTTGGTTCAGCCTTTCATCCCCAAACCGATGGCCAAACAGAGGTGGTCAATAGGACACTTGGTAACCTCTTAAGGTGTTTGAAAAAAGAGTATGGACAGAGTTGGGATCAGATTCTTCACCAAGAAGAGTTTGCCTACAATGATAGTGTCAACAGGTCTACTGGTAAGAGTCCTTTTGAGATAGTGTATGGTATGCACCCAAGGGGTGTTATGGAGATGAGAAACCTTGGTAATGTGCAACAAAGAAGTGGTCAAGCTGATGATGTAACTCAGTCTATGAAGGAGGTTCATGATCAAGTAAAGCAAGCTCTCCAAGATGCCTCACAGAAGGTCAAAGCTAGAGTTGATGCAACAAGGAAAGATGTACACTTTTCAGTTGGTGACTTTGTGATGGTGCACTTGAATAAGTCCAGACTTCAAAAAGGAATTCCCAACAAAATCCAAATGAGGAGGATAGGTCCTTGTAAATATTTGGCTAAGTATGGCTCTAATGCTTATAAGATTGATTTGCCTAATGATGTTGCATTGTCTCCTATCTTCGATATTGCAGATTTGGTTGCATACAAAGGGAAGCTTCCCAAGGAGGATGAGAAAGTTTTAGAAGTTAAACAATCACTTTCAATCCTACCTCTTCCTTCTACACCCATGCCTCAAGCTGAAAAGGTTTTGGATTCTCAGATTCTCAAAAAGACTCGGCATCAAGTCTATATGGAGCATTTGATCAAGTGGAGGAACAAACCAGACTCTGAGGCTACTTGGGTACCTGAATCAAACTTTCTTCAGTTTAGAATTGATCCCTCATTGGTTCCAAACTGAGTCACTTGACTTCTTTGTATTTGGGGGAGTATGGTGCGGGAGCACCTAGTGAAGCTCATGGAGCACTTCATCAAATTTTGGTTTTAAATGGCCTATGTTGGTCTCAATTGAATAATGGACTTTTTTTATGTCCAAAGGGTGTGTTTTGCATGTTTAAGTGTCCTTTGTGTCTTAGTTTTGTTGTTTTTTGAGTTTTTGTCAAGTTTTGACATTTTATGCTTTGTAAGCCTAGAATGGGCAAAACATAGAAATATGGTCAAAACTCCTTATAAGTCCTTGATAGGAATTTAAAAATGTTTGTATGGTCCTATAAAACCATTTCACATGGTATAGTTAAGTCTATTTGGCTCCCAAGTCAAAAATGCTCGTTATACCAAAAATTGTCAAAGTTGTCAAGCAACATTTTGACAAATTTTGGAAAATTTGTAAAAATAAAGGAAAAGGTGGTTATTGGTCCATACTTGGGCATGATTTGGGTGGTTAGTGTCTATTTAAATCCTCACACAACTTTGTATCAAGTTTTCATTCGAAAACAAGAAGAATTTGTTACAAAAACTAAGAATTTTGTCACTTTTCTTGCATTTTTGCTCCATTTGCTATAGCAATCTGTACTTCCTAAGCATTTGGTTGTATTGTTTTCATTTGGAAATTTGTGACATGTTGTGTTAAATCTTTCTCACCTGGTTTTGTGTGCTGGTGTGAATTTTTAACATTGTATCAAAATTATTTTGTTTTAGCCCTGTTCTCGGTTGAGTAAGGGTTTAGCTTCAACAATGGAAGCAACTTGATTTTATTTGGCTCTTTATCCATGGCCTCTGAGATTCAATTTTATGTACATGTCCTTCTTGTTTATACAAGTTTTTGTTTGATGGCAACGACAAAGAAAATGGTTTTTGTTGCTTACTAGGCGAGCTCCTATAGCCCGGCTAGTGAATTTTCATGGTGTAAAACAAAGCTTCTTTGCAAACCCCCACCAAGTGGACCTCATTTTCGGTTTCCTAAGGTGGAATTAAGTTTGGACAGATTTTTTAGACTAGATGGGAGGATTATTCAATTAATAGTTTGTTGGAATGCATTTTGAGTAGCCAAAGTGTTGAATACAATGGTTTTTGAGCACTTTTCCTCTTGAAACTTAGTTGCACATCAAGTGATTGTCTTTATGCTTGCAGGGTGGGAAGTTTTAAGGATTTATAATGATAGTAGAGACCTTATAAAAATATTTGGTGTTTTGAAGAAGAGTTTGGAATGGTGATAAGGTGTTTGAAGACTCAAAACCCTTGAAAATCCGTATTTTAGGCACATTTATAGGACATCAATTGTATGGTTTTGTCAGACCTCCTCATAGAAAAAATATGAAATATCTCCATAAAGGGTATCCATAAATGTAAATTTTTCATGAGGTTCTTTGGCAGTTTGTGGATTTATAAGCATTTTAGCAGTTTTGGAGGGCTAATTGGGGCTCTTTCTTTGTAGCCCTGTTTTGAGCTTTTCTTCAAATCGGGTAAGAAGATAATTGAATAGATCACCAAACCAAGTTGAAATAAGCCTGATATGATGTTATAAAATTTCCTATACCTCTTGCAACTCTTTGTGAGATATTTTGGTGTTTGGAGCTAAGAAGCAAAGTTGCACTTTTGTGAGTCTTGAGAGCATGTATGAATGAAGATAAGAACTAACATGGTAGGAAGATATCAAGGTTGGTATGAAGCATATGTTGGCATATGCACACTCCAATGAGACATTGTAAGTGATTGAAGGTTTTTTCATTGATGTCAACCTTACAATCCTATGACACCGGCAAGGCGATTCACCGGCATTACCAAGATCAGACTCTACACCGACACTCAGACCACCGGCACTGGCAGTGAAAGGAAGCATACCGACACAGAGGCCGACAGGATTTTTATTATAATATATTTTGTTTATTATTGTAAAATCTTTATAAACTGACTTTGCATGATGTAAAATGTCTCTTATATAAGATAGATCATTGTAGAATATTTATGAGCAAGATAAGGAATGTAATTAGGCAGACCTATTATGTGAAATATAGGTTAAGGGTTTATGTAAGAAGTAGAGTAGAAACCAGTACTGGATCTGGCATTATAGATGCTATTCTGAAGCAGTACAAGACACTGGATTTATATAATCCATTTTTGTAAGTCAGTGAGACTTCTATTTTGAGCAGTGAGCTCTAGGCACTTGGCCTTCCTGCATGTGCAGGGCCCTCTTGTAGCAGTAATATTCTCTTATTGGCCAACAAGTGAATATTGTGGGTCACAAATCCCACCGAGGTTTTTCCCACACCGGGTTTCCTCGTTAAAATATTGTGTTATGGTGTGTCTTTCATGTGGTTTCTTTTATCTCTGTTTATTGCATTATTTTCTGCTTATCGGTACACAGTTTTAATTTGCTCTACATGTTTAAGTTAAGAAATTCTAATTACCAGTTAGATACTAATTCACTCCCCCCCCCCCCCCCTCCCCCGTCCCCCCCTCTTAGTATCTATGGGAATCCTAACAATTGGTATCAGAGCTTGGTCCTCTATTTTCAGAAGCCTAACAGCTTGAGGAAGATCTTGACACCGGTAGACATGGAAAACTTGATGAAGCAATTAGAAGCAGCTCTCTCAAACTTTGATACAGAAAAATTGAAAAATATCAAACTTGAAGATGATCTAAAGGCAGCCCAGGAAATTATTCAAGCACTTCAAGAAAATCTTACCATTGCAAGAAACAAGAGAAGAGAACTCTGTGAAAAGATGCAAATTGAGGATGATGAAAAAGAAACTCTAAATGAGCAGATAAGCAAGCTAAAACAAGAGAACATGACAACAAGGAACGAGATGTAGGATATGACTATGAGATTTTGTAAAGAAATTGAAGATAGAAAGAAGAATGAAGAAGATTTGACTAGAAGACTAAGTGATGCAACAAATGAGAACACCAGACTTAGCTATGAAATTGATTTGTTGAAGACAAATCTGATGCATACACAGAATGACTCAAATGAACTAATGAGACAGAAAGAGATCTTGGAAAGAGAACTGGATGTTGCAAATCAACACAAAGAAAAATTCAAGAAAAGCTCAGAAGAACTTGGTAACTTGGTGAAGAATCAGAAACCTAAAGGTGACACTTGTGGAATTGGCTTTGAAGTTGGTGAAAGCTCTGGTACTGCAAACACACAAAATCACAGCAAACTGATAAGACAACCTAATGCTTACAAATTTAATGGAAAATGCTTTAATTGTAATAAGTATGGTCATAGAGCAAATCAATGTAGATCTAGAAATTATCAGAATACAAATGCACCCACCGGTCAATGTTCAAAATGCAACAAAATTGGTCATAACTTTGAAAATTGCAGAATGAATGTGAGATGTTATGTTTGTGGAAGATTTGGACACCTATCTAATCAATGTAGAACACAAACCAGCATAGGTTATGGGAAAGCTATTCAGAAGAATAATGTGACTTGTTATGCATGTAACAAGATTGGGCATATTGCTAAATTCTGCAAAAGTAAGGGATCACCGGTAGACAACAAAAGTTCTAGTTTGAAAGGAAAAGAAAAAGTTGATGAGGTTAAGCAAGAATTCTCAAAACAATGGATTAGAAAGTCAGACCTAAATAATGTTGAAAATATTCCTTCACCAGTAGAACCAATCAACACTCCACCGACAGGAAGCTCGTCATCAAAATGAAGAAAGTTTCCTTGAGGGTTTGGCAATCAAATGAGACATATGCTATTATTCCCTCAATCAATGGTAAAAATAGAAACTATTTCTATATCGGCAAGCAAAGTTAAGTGATTACTTAACTGGCATGCATTAAATGTGGTAGTTGGCAAATTGACATTATAAATAAGTGGTTTTGGCTCCATTTCACTTCACCAAGCATTCAAACATTCGAAGAGCACGAAATCTCCGGAGCTAAGGCATTACGAGCGAAGAAGCAAAGGATTTCAGCATTCAATCTTTCCAAAGGCAAATAAAGGTATTTATAATCATGGCATCTTCTTCTGCACCTGAATTCATAGCAAACCATACTGTAGTCGAGGTAATCAAATGCCCTAGGCCCGTGTTCCAGCTAGTTCTCGAGATAGCTAAAAAGGATGACAATGTTGGTGCATTCTCCCAAATTCCCAAAGGAGTTGTTTTTGCAGAAGACCCCAGAATGTACATCCATTGCCACATAGAAGAACTAGGAGATGAAGAAATTAAAAACATGTATAAAAATGTTATATGTGATAATTCCAGAAATGTGAAACCTGAACATAAAATTGTTGAAACCCTAGGATTCACTAAGATCCTTAGCATTCTGGACTCTCCTAAGGATGTTATTAGGATAGCGTTGAGTAGAGTGCATGGTGCATTCTTTTGGCTTGATTCAAATCACAAAATCACAAAGGAAGCTGTGAAAGCTATAACAAGGTTACCTTCCACCGGTAGCAGGCCTAACAAAACTAATAGGAGCAACATCTGACAAAAGATCATTAAGGGTTAATTATGTAACTGATACAAATGTGAGATTCATTAGCATGATTCTAGGTTACAAAGCAACTCATGCAAACAGACT
The DNA here is from genome assembly GCF_030272615.1 of Cryptomeria japonica. Taxonomy (NCBI): domain Eukaryota; kingdom Viridiplantae; phylum Streptophyta; class Pinopsida; order Cupressales; family Cupressaceae; genus Cryptomeria; species Cryptomeria japonica. Next base: position 4,262,874 of record NC_081408.1, on the reverse strand, counting down.
TAACTCGGTTTCAAGTTTATGCATAAAGAGTGCTTATGACATGGTTAATAACAATGTGAAAATTGATGTATGTGAATGGCTAAAGGATGAGATGATTCATAATTTAGGGAAAATCAAGAAGGATAAGAAAGGGACTTTTAGATTTGGCAACTTACTTGTATGCTTAATGCTACACATAACCAAACAGGTTCCCGGTATAGGCAACAAGAGCCTTGGATTTGACATACCGGTAGGGAAATAGTTATCAGACCTACTCAACAACATGGGTGAAAAAAAGGAAAAGAACATCAATGAGTACTTTCAAGCACTAAAGGCTAGAATGAACAAAAGAATCAGACTGTCACAAGAAATTGTTAACAAATATAAGGATGATATATGTTTTTTAATTAAAAAGGATGAGATCTAGATGGAAGTAGTGATCCCAAGAACAATTTGGGTTACTGAGATGGGTTATGAGACCGATGATCACATCATTGAAACTTATGCAAAAGCTCTTCTGGAAGCACCTAAGGAACCCAAGGAAGAATTATTCGGTAGTGTTGAGATGATTGAAAGCCAAATTCAATCTAAGAAGAGAGTAAAGAAAGTTGAAGCAGTTGTGATAAGAGGCTCAAGACAAGCAAAGGCCATCAAAGAAGATGTACTGAAAGAAACTAGTATCACTGAAGATGAGTTGGAAGCATTACAACTTGAAACTCACCTATCACCGGTAGCCACTTCTTCTGAAAGTGATATGCCTACAACATTTAAAAGAGTTGTAAGGAAAAGGGATCCTTCACCGGCATCCACACCTTCAACGAGAAGAACTAGACAAAAACAACAGGCAGTGAGGTCTCTGGTAAAGAAGACAACCCCAAAGAAGAAACTAACACCCAAGAAGAAAAGGACCAAACAAAACATTGCCCCAATTGATGAATTACTAAATGAAATCACAGAGGAAGGGAAACTCAAGAACATAGAAAAATTATATGACACACTATTAGTAGATGATAAAGAACAAGTTGAAAACAGTGTCATTTTACACTTGGATATGTATAAGAAGTTCCTAATGGAAGTTGTAGATGAACTACCAAGTGATCTATATAAGAGACTGGAAGCAAGAAGACAAGTTGTTGTGGAGCTTGATAAAAAGATAAAAGTTGAAAAATTACTTGTTGTTTACCCAGTAAACTCACCTAAGGAGATAGATGACTTGATTGCAGAAGCCAACCAGTCAGTATTCTCTACTGCACACCAACATATTTCACTCATGGCAGGAAGAGTAAAAGAGGTAACAGGAGATACAAAAAATGCATGGGATGTATTCCTTGTGGAGAAGGAAAAGCAGGAAGAGTACAAGAACCCCAAGCCTATCAAAGTCTATCAAAAGGACAAAGATAAGGGTAAAGGAAAGGTTGGTGGACCGCCTAGCATCAAAATAAAGTATAACTTATCCCCACCATCTCTGATTGCTCCACTGGTAACAACAACTGAAGATCAACCGACAGATAAGAGTATGGCTATAGAGGATACTAATCCTAATTCAGAAGTACTATATGCAATAGATGTTGATACCCAAAAGGTCAACATTGTGGTAGACAAGGACTCAACCGGTAAAACTAATATGGCTAGTGAGCCACTGGTAACTGACAAAACTAATGACACAGAGAAACTGGTAGATGATAGTAGAGATCAACAAGCAGAGACTCAGACAGAGACTGAAACAGATCAACAAACAGAGCAACAGGCTCCAGAATAGGAACAAGTTCATGTGGAAACAATGCCACCGACAACAGGAGAGAAACAAAAACCCTTGCTTAAGGAAATGGAAACACAGACTGATCTACCAGAGATCACTACAAGCATGGTTACTTCCTCCATCGGCGGAATTCAAAATGTTGGTTCCTCCTCAGCAGGTTACAAATCAACAAATGTAACTGAAGTTCTTTTGGACTCTATTAAGAAAATAACAGATTGTAGTTCACAAGCCTATAAAGCTATAGATGACACAATCCCAGTTTTGAAAATGATAGCTCCAAACTATAACATAGATAATAAGGATTCTTTGAGCCAACTCGACACTTTGTCTAAGTACATTACTGACAACATAGTGACAGTTGAGCAATTACAGGAAAAGGCATTCAAAGAGAAATTAGAAAAAGAAAAATAGAAATTCTTTGAGGACCAAATAAAGAAGTGTACTAGGGAATTTGACACACTTCTACCAGAACTATGTAACTCATTGAAGGAATTTAAAACTCTATACAAGACAAACTTTCTAACAGTTGACATAGATAAGAAAATGAGCAAGGTACAGGATGAAATCAATAAACTTGCTGACAATTTTGTTAACTCACCTGATACATTATCAGTTTTTGAGCAAAAGATAACAATTTTTGAGGATGAATTACTTAAGTTAGAAAGAGAAAAGGAAACAATAATAAACAAGGCTAAGAATCTGAGACTAAGACTAAGTCCAAGATTGGACTATCTAGCATCCTTGAGGAAGGAAATATATGAAGCATTAATACAAGGACAGAAAACACCGGCAGAGCATATGCAGCACCTCACCGGTACAGTTCAAAGAATAGAGGCAGCAATAAAAGACAGTAAGAAGTTTATGGAAAGCATAAATTTAGTTTTGGCAGATATTTTTCAAATTGTAACCACCCAGTTACAAGGTTGAGGTAGAAAACTACAACTCTATTGACACCTTGACAACCTTTGTCATTGATGCCAAAGGGGGAGTAGTGGTATGAGAAAATAATCAGGCAAAGGACTCATTTGCTCAGGGGGAGTTCACACATTTTTGGTTCACATATTTTTGGACACAATTTTTGGATGACACATTTTTGGATTTTCTCATGAGTGTTGCCATCAATGCCAAAGGGGGAGATTGTTGGCATATGCACACTCCAATGAGACATTGTAAGTGATTGAAGGTTTTGTCATTGATGGAAACCTTACAATTCTATGACATCGGCAAGGCAATTCACTGGCATTACCAAGATCAGACTCTACACCGACAGTCAGACCACCGGCACCGACAGTGAAAGGAAGCATACCGGCACAGAGGTCGACATGATTTTTGTTATAATATTTTTTTTTTATTATTGTAAAATCTTTATAAGCCAACTTGGCATTATGTAAAATGACTCTTATACAAGAGAGATCATTGTAGAATATTTATGAGCAAGATAAGGAATGTAATTAGGCAGACCTATTATGCGAAATATAGGTTAAGGGTTTATGTAAGAAGCAGAGCAGAAACCGGTATAGGATCTGGCATTATAGATGCTATTCTGAAGTTGTACAAGACATTGGAATTATATAATCCATTTTTGTAAGTCAGTGAGACTTCTATTTTGAGCAGTGAGCTCTAGGCACTTGGCCTTCCTGCATGTGCAGGCCCCTCTTGTAGCAATAATATTCTCTTATTGGCCAGTAAGTGAATATTGTGGGTCACAAATCGCACCGAGGTTTTTCCCACACCGGGTTTCCTCGTTAAAATATTGTGTTATGGTGTGTCTTTCATGTGGTTGCTTTTATCTCTGTTTATTGCATTATTTTCTGCTTATCGGTACACAATTTTAATTTGCTCTACATGTTTTAAGTTAAGAAATTCTAATTACTGGTTAGATATTGATTCACCCCCCCCCCCCCCCCCCCCCTCTCAGTATCTATGGGAATCCTAACAACATAGAGAAGGAAAGACATCAAAGAATCAATACCTAAACAAGTGGAAAAACCTTCAACAATTACCTTTGAGGGAACTTCCAAACCAAATTGATTACAAACACACAACCTGAGCCAATTTCTGAGTATCTCCCTATCACGGACCAAGAAGATCATTGAAAGTATAAATGTCCGAGTTGATGAGTTTCTTAAGAAATCAGGAGAAACTAGTGAGGAGAAGAAAGAAGAAGAACCTTACTCACTATTTTTGGAACCCAAACCGATGAAGCCAAAAGTTGAAGAACAGAACAGAGTAGCCACAGTTCAACCGAAATGGGGAGGTCCAGCAGAGGAAGAAGAAAGTGAGCAAGAAGAAGAATATGGAAATCAAGATCATGTCATTCCAAGGTATGTAAGACTCAATCATAGCCCTGGTCATATTATTGGAGACATGAATGCAAGTGTGCTAACAAGAATAAGACTTAAAGAGAACTCTTGTATGATTTCTACCATTGAGCCTAGAACTGCAAAGGAAGCATTTGCAGATGAAGACTGGATCAAGGCAATGGAAGAAGAACTCGAGCAGATAGAGAAGAACAATACTTGGTCATTGGTACCCAAACCAAAGAACAATAATGTAATAGGTACAAAATGGGTATTCATGAATAAACTGAATGAAGATGGAGTAGTGGTTAGAAATAAATCTAGACTGATATGTAAAGGATATGCACAAGAAGAAGGTGAAGACTATGGTGAGCCATTTGCACTAGTTGCAAGATTGAAAGGAGTTGGAACTATACATACATGTGCAACATACAGAGGATTCAAAGTATATCAGATGGATGTGAATTCAACATTCCTAGATGGATGTGAATTCAACATTCCTAAATGGAATATTGGAAGAGGAAGTATACATTGAACAACCAAATGGTTATGCTTTAATTGTAGAAAAAGACATGGTGTACAAATTACATAAGGCATTATATGGACTGAAGCAAGCACCTAGAGCATGGTATGAAAGATTGCACTCTCACTTGGTGAAGATAGGTTTTCAGAGAACCAGTGAAGACAATAACATATATCTCAAGTCAGAAGGTGACAAGATACTGGTAAGTGAGGTATTTGTTGATGATATCAATTTTGGAGGAAATGATGATATGTGCCATGACTTTGCTGATGAAATGAAGAATGAGTTTCAGATGTCACCTATAGGTGAAATAAAATTCTTCATAGGTCTGCAAATCCAATAGATGAAGGATGGTATTTTCATCACACAGTCCAAATATGTGAAAGAAGTATTGAAGACATTTGGAATGGGAGACTGTAAACCAGTTGGAACATCAATGGTTACAGGCTGTAAACTGCCTAAGAAGGATGATTTTGTATCAATGGATGAAAATGAGTACAGGTTTATGATAGGAAAACTACATTGTGTAGTCCACAGCAAACCGAACATTTCTCATGCAGTAGGATTAGTTACTAGATTTCAGAAAAGCCGGAAGGAGACACACATGGTAGCGACCAAAAGAATTTTTAGATATATGAAAGGTACAATTGATTATGGATTATGGTATCCATATGCAAGTAAATTTGATTTAAAAGTCTATACAGATGCAGACAGGGTAGGCAATGTTGATGATAGGAAAAGTACAACTAGAGGAGCATTCTTTCTTGGAGGAAGGCTAGTGTCTTGGAGCAGCAAGAAACAAAGTTGTATATCACAATCAATTGCAGAAGTTGAATATGTTGCAACATATATGAATTGTACCCAATCAATCTAGATGAAACACATTATGAAAGGTTTCAAGTTAAAGATTTCAGAACCGGTAAGGATTTTTTGTGATAACACCAGTGCAATAAACATTTCTAAGAACCCGATGTTGCATGCTAGGACAAAGCATATTGAGATGAAGTATCATTTCTTGAGAGAGAAAGTGCAAAGTAAAGATGTGTCACTATAGCATGTATCTACTAAGGAACATCTAACAGATATCTTTACTAAACCTTTACCTAAGGCTACTTTTGAGTATCTTAGAGGTAAGTTAGGGGTTGTACCCCTACATGAAGTCAATTTAAGGAGATGTGGAAGACATTAGTCCTAGAGCTTATTGAAAATATTGAAGCGAGATTGGTGTGGAGTGGAGCTATTCCACAGGGGGAGCAACAAGTTGCAAATTGATGAAGCATGGAATGGTTAACCAACTGATATTGGTATTCACTTTGGCATTGTTATCAAAGGGGGAGAATAATTGTATGATTGATGGGGAGAAGAACTGTATATGATTGATAACCACTTACCAGTTGAAGACAAGTTGATACAGTTGAAGGAGAGTACATGAAAAATGTAAACCAAGATTCCTATACCCGTGTATGTGCATTACTCTTAATAATCACAATCAAAGGGTATTGATATTTGTATTGCCATCAATACCAAAGGGGGAGATTGTTGGCATTGCATGAAGATTGCATTAATGAAGTATAGTGTTGTCATTGATATCAATAGTAACTAGTAATGGAGTTGTATTGCAACCGATAATGATGTAGTAGTGCAACCGGTAGTAGAGCAGTAAAGGAAACCGGTATTAGTATTTCAAGCAAAGTGATCAACTAGCAACCCTAACTAGTTGATATGTCAAACCCTAACTGATGGAGCTTGGTGAATCAGTTATGTTGATCTATGATCGAATGGTGATCGAAGATGGAGATGCCACATATGCATGGTGCACATGATGAGTTTCAAAGTGGTTTTGGCATGTGAAGATAACTGTTTATCTTGGGAATGAACAAATGCATAATATGAAGTGATAACTGCATGATGAGTTACAGGATTTGATGTACAATGATCCATGAGCGGTTGATGTTGTCTTAAACAATGTGTAGTTGATTTCTATATAATCCAATGGTCATGATTGAACCGATATATTTGTAATCTCTATAAGATTTGTAGGTTTTGTAATGTGTTATCAACATTGTATTTATTTATAAGGTCGATTAGTGGTTTGTAATTGTGTTGGCAATTTTGGTTAAGTGTGGTAGTGTGATTGATTGTCGAATTAGAAGGAGTGTCTGCAGAATGGTTTGAAGGCAGATAGGATCATAAAAGGATCTGACTAAGCAAGGTAGTTCTATTACCATATCAACAAAGACCCTGTTGTTCTCTAACCATTACAATTGTGAAATCCCTTAACTAGGTAAGCTTTAATAGGCCTGGTGTTGTCTAAATTTTCTAACCAAGTGATCCATTAGCTTGGATTTGAAATCCTCTACTGAGGTTACTCCTAACAGGGTATTGCCTTTAACAGGGTATTGTAGTAAATCCCTTAACTGAGTGGTCCCTAACCAGATCTATACTTAACAAGATATTATTGTATAAGCTTCCAATAAGGCTTGGCTCCTAACAGGGCGAACTTGAAAAGAGTTCAAAATACTTGTGGGTATTCATCCCCACCATGGTTTTTCTCATTTGGGTTTCCACGTGAAAAATCATTGTGTCAAGTGGTGAATGATTTTGTGTGTGTTTTTGATATGGTTGATATGTTTAATTGGTAAAACCACTAAGACATGTTTAGATGACCGGAAGTGATCTGAAATGAGCTATTACTAATGTTACTGTATGCTAGAAAATGTGGTATCAACCTATAGTAGGAGAAAACAATTCAAACACACACATGAAACATTGCATTAGAGGTTAGAAATCCAAACAAAACAAAGTTAAATGAATCTAAACTCTTTAAATCGTTCCATGTTCCTCTATCTCCAAGGAACTTCAAGATTCAAGGTGGCTCTCAGCGTGGAAGAGCACTTGATTCTTTAAGATGACAACCTAAAGAACGAGATTTGTGATTCTAAGATCTAAATAGAATGCAACCAAGATCCTAGTGATGATTTAGATATGAAACTATATGATGATAGGATGCAAGATATTGATATGAAGCTTAAACTAGTATGAAAATGATACTAAGATAAAGCTAACATGATATGAGATTAACATGATATATCTAAGATTAGAATGCTATCAAAATGATCTAACATGCTATTCTATCAAAGAGAGATAACATGCTTAATGTTATGAGACTATAAGTTTGATGCACAAAGACTTGATTGTTTTGAAGAAGGAATGGGCTCTATTTATAGGGAAAATAGGGCAATGGATGGTCAAGATTGGATAATCTTAACAAGGGCCAGGATTGAAAGTTAATCAATCCATGTTTATAATTCTCACCAATGAAATGGTGACAATTGTCAACAAGAAGTTGCTTGAGAGGAGATGAAAGAAGCATTAAATGCTTGAGAAGGCCTCATGGTTACCCTAGGAGGTAAGGGTTAAGGGTAGGTTGGGATTACCCATTGGATAAAGCTTTTACCCAAGGGGTAAACTCTTGTGCAAGGGTTAAAGGGATAACCATGGTCAAGGCAATGAATGCTCGATGAGACTCTTGGGTTAGATGAAGGTTGAGTTAGGCAAAAAGTCTCTAACCATGTAAGAAGGGTGAGTTAACCATTAATGGTTTGGAAGACTTTGGAGACAAATTTGGGGGAACTCAACAAGTTATCTTGTTGAAGACATAAAGGCTTTATTGCTTTTGGAAGACTTTACTCCAAATTTGAGAAGTGACCTCCTCAAATTTAGGGAAAAGGGACAATGAATGGGTTTGGGTTAATTGATTAGGATTAGATGGATTCTAGAAGAAATTAGGAATAGGGTTAGGATGCAAGTGGGAGATGTAGGAAAATGCAAGTGGGTGAGGGAAAATAGAATTAATTAAATAAATAAAATTATTTCAATTGTGGTTGAAACTTGCATTTGTAGGATTTTGCAAGTGGGGGGATTTAATTAAATGTGAATTTAATTAAATGGGCTAGAAGGGGGATTTAATTAAATGGCTTAGATAGAAGAAGGGCATATTAATTAAATCTTAATTTAATTAATAGGCGATTAGAAGAATAAGGATATTAATTAAATCTTAATTTAATTAATTGGAATAATTAAGAATAATTAACTGAATAAAATTCACTTAATTCATTGTGAACCTTTTAGGTGTCTACATTTTGCCCCTCTTTGAGTCGATATGTGATCAATGTTGATTCAAAGAAAATTTGCTGGATATGCTGTCGGAATTTGTCGATATGATGTTGTGAATATGAAAAATTGATTTGATATTAAAATTCGATATGATGCCCCAGATTTGATGAATGATATTGATGATGCCCTAGATATGAAGAATTGATTTGATATGAAACTGATATGAAATTGATGTCGATATTTGATATGATAATGCCCCCTCGGGAGATCGTTCGTGCACAAAAGGCATGAATGATCTCTCGAAAGAAGAATAATGCTATTTAAAAGATAGAAGAGTGGATAGTGATGACATGCATGGGTTTGATAAGATTGATTAGATTGATTGGATTGAGATTAAGATTGATCAGATTAAGATCAAGTTTGGTTTCAGGTATGACACCTCCTGTATAAGCTATGGATGATCAAGTGTCTAGTTTTAGGAATGATACTGCCTGTATAAGACATGGATGATCGAGCATCTAGTTTTAGGAATGATACTTCCTGTATGAGACATGGATGATTGAGCATCTGGTTTCAGGAATGATATATCTTGTATAAGACCGATCAAAACATCTGGTTTCAGGAACGATATATCCTATATAAGAGCTGATCAAAACATCTGGTTTTAGGAACGATATATCCTGTATAAGAGTTGATCAAAACATCTGGTGTCAGGAAAGATACATCCTATATAAGACATGATAGAAGATAGTTTGGAAGAATGATGAAGATAGTTTGGAAGAATGATGAAGTTATGAAAGTGAAGAAAGATTCCATGATGATGCGATAGATATGCATGTGAGGGATGCAATGATGAATGATATGCATTATGTTTCGATATGAGATTTTATGAGAATGATGTGATGCTTAGATAAATGCTCTTGATTTTGATTATGAAGTGAATGTATGATTCATGATGAGATGAACGAAAATATGATGATGTATTGCATTGATTTATGAGATGTGAGATGTTTATGATAATGATAATGATCATGAAATGATACTAATGCAAGATTAAGATGATATGCAACCTAATGCAAGATTAAGATGATAATGATGTGCATCTAATGCAAAGCTTAATATGCATTCTCATTCTCAATGTTGCCATATGTTGTGATCAAAGTGCCAGTGCTTCCTTTGTTTTCATCATTGAGCCTTGATTTGTTAAAAGTTGATACAAGCCTCATGGTATAATTAAACCATAACGACCTGAGTATAACTTACATGGATTTTGATCTTGCAAGACGACACAAGCATCGAGGTATAATTGAACCAAGATGACCTGAGTGTTGCTTGCATAAACAAACAAGAGTTAACCTTTGTCCCATACAAATCCGAAATGTTCTCAGCGATATGCCACCTGATTGCTTCGTAGGACAAATTTGCATGATAAAAGACTTCACTCATAGATAGCAGACAAATAAAACATCACATTCCTTCCTTGCTTCTCTAGTCATTGAGACATCCTTGAGTCACTTAGGAGATATGATAAGCAAAAATTAACAACCATAAGTAAGCATGCATGCTATTTGGAATGTATTATTGTCAATTAAAACATCTTGAAAATAGATCTTTGTTTAGTTGAAATCAGTTCAAGTTCGGGATGTCTAGCCTTCTTGCATTGGCATTTGTCATTTGTTGGTTGTTTGATCCTTGTTGTCTTGCTACGTGTTTGGTCTGATGTTGAAAACCCTGAAGGTGAAATGCCCCTAGCGAGGTCAGGATTTTGCCCCTTGTTGTTGATACTACTTCGATATGGATATGTACACCGATCACCAAGCCATGGTGGAATGCGATTTGGATAATTGACTCAGATAAATCAAGGACAATGACTACGCTAAGTATGTCTAGGATTGATAAGCATTTTGTGAATTTCTGGTGATGTCTCAGATGGGTGGATATGATATGTACAATATGACTTGTGAAACATGTACTGCCATCAATTTGATAAAGATAAGGCTAACTAGAATAAAATCCAGCAGTCATACTGATCTATGTCATTGTTTTGATTTGTTCAATGATTGATAAGAATGTCTGGTTTCAAAGAGTGAGTACCCCGTATAAGACCAATCTGTCTGGTTTTGAGTGTACCTGTCCTTGTATAAGACATGTTGATGTTGATAGATGGATTGATTAACAAGACTTGATGATTGATAGGAATGTCTGGTTTCAAAGAGTGAGTACCTTGTATAAGACCGATCTGTCTGGTTTTGAGTGTACCTATCCCTGTATAAGACATGTTTGATGTTGATGTTGATTTAGAGTAATGAATTGATTGACAAGACATGTGATCAATTTGATTGCAGACTTTGAGAGTTTTCTTGTTGTTGATAGGATTTGATGGATGGGCCATGCGTTCATGCTTTGATTTTCAATTTTCAATTTTATTTTGTTGATGTTTTGATTTTTCGTTTTTGGATATTTCAATTTTTTTGAGTTGTTGGATATTTTGAGTTTTTTTTTGAGTTTTTGGATATTTAGATTTTTTTTTTATTTTTTATTTTTCTTTATATTTTTATTTTTTTGAGTTTGTGGATTAGAAGAAATATGTATTTGGTTGCCCCAATGCATAGCAAGACAAGGAATATTATGAATGGATGATTGAACCATTGAGGTGGAAATGGATTTTTTGTCCATAGTTTTGATCAAGATCAATGATGGAAAAGGGGATATGGATGAAGATAGGATATGGATAGCACTGGATGATGGAAGCAATGATAGATAGGATAAGGGATATGGATTAGAGGATATGGATGAGGTGTAGAAAGATTGTAGATAACACTAGATGATAGAAGCAATGAATAGATAGGATAAGGGATATGAATGAGGATATGGATGAGGTGAAGCAAGATTGTAGAAAGAACTAGATGATAGAAGATATGAATAGATAGGATAAGGGATATGGATTAGAGTGAAGCAAGATTGTAGAAATAATTGGATGATAGAATATATGAATAGATAAGATAGCGAAGCAAGATTGTAGAAAGAATTGGATGATAGAATATATGAATAGATAGGATAGCGAAGCAAGATTGTAGAAAGAATTGGATGATAGAAGATATGAATAGATAGGATATCGAAGAAAGATTGTAGAAAGAATTGGATGATATAAGATATGAATAGATAGGATAGCGAAGCAAGATTGTAGAAAGAATTGGATGATAGAAGAAATGAATAGATCAGATAAGGGATATGGATGAGGTGAAGAAAGATCATAGATAACACTAGATAATAGAAGAAATGAATAGATAGGATAAGGGATATGGATTAGAGGATATCGATTAGAAGATATTGATTAGAGGATATGGATGAGGTGAAGCAAGATCATAGATAGAACTGGAGGATAGAAGAAATGAATAGATAGGATAAGGGATATGGATTAAAGTGAAGTAAGATCGTATATAGCACTGGTTGATAGAAGAAATGAATAGATAGGATAAGGGATATGGATTAGAGTGAAGTAAGATCGTAGATAATGATGAAGTTAGATAGGGTAATGGATATTGGAGGAAGGATAATGGGAGATATGGTAGGAAGAATAGAGTGGATGAAATTTGCCCCCTAGCATAGAGGTTTCCATTTGCAAAAAGGTGATATATAAGATTATCACAACATTTAGCACCATCTAAATAAGTGTTCCCAAACTTTTCAAAGATAGAGACCCAACCCACACTTAGAACCTCTGGAAAATTCAACTGAACGTTTCTAGCAATTGGGAAGTAGACTCAAAAGGGAATAAGAATCCCAAACTGGATCAAGGTACTTAGTCTTTGATTACCCATGTGTGTGCAAGTGGGTTCATTTTGACTCATATGATCATTGTAATCTTCATAATCCAACGTGGCTAGCTACATGAGTTACCTTGACTTCAAAAGCATCCTGGATAGAGCCTCGCTGCCAGCGAGCATCCATAGCCCCGACGAGGTTATCGTTGTAATATCACAAATATTGCTCCATTGCCAGGTAGGCATCCATAGCCTCGATGGAGTTACTTGCATGTTCCCATAGCCAAGCATTTTGATATTGCATTTCATTGCATTTTGATTTTCTTGATATTTCATTTTCTTGCTCATGCTTTTGATATTTCTTTTTTCTCTTTATTTTTCTTGCATTGGCTTGTAAGTGACGAAACTCACATGGGTCTAATAATTGCAGTGACGCTGAAACAAGATTTTAGATTTTTCACTAGCCATGTCTTCAATTTAAGAGATCACAATGATTTAGAGCAATCGATCAAGTGTATGAGATATAGTAATCAAAAGATGTCAGTACCAAGATACAATAAGTGGTTCTTTTCTGGATTGAGTGTGTATCCCAACCAAAAGAAAATATTAAAGAGGAACAACCTCGGATTCAGAAGCGTTGTATGAATAGATATCTAGGAAAAGGACCGAACATTAGATTCGAGCATGGGCAAGTATGTGACAAAATGATACAAACACCTATCTCACAGATGAAGGATTTATGCAAAGGATTGAATGATAGGGATTGAAGGATAGAAAAGGTGTTGGATAATAGATAGAATGTTTGAAGATTTGTGCGAGCATAGATAGAAATGTTTTCTAGATGAGTATTGGTACACAACTTAAGAAGTGATGAAGAGATGGAGGAAAATTGAATTTTGGGATAGAAGGACCCAAAATAGATTGAGGAAATGATAGAAGAATAGTTTTGGAAATATGTTTAGATAGATGGTTGAAAGAAGTTTAAAGATGGGTGCCTTTGTTGATCTTTCTTATGGATCATTTGAGGTGATGGAATAGTGGTTAGAGGGAGGTAAGGACCCAAGATGGATGGAAGGGATGAAGAGTTTGATTGTGGAATGAAAGGACCTAAGATAGATTTGGAGGATGAGGAGATTGACTTCGGAATGAAAGGACCTAAGATAGATTTGGAGGAAGAAGGACTTGACTTTGGAATGAAAGGACCTAAGATAGATTTGGAGGATGAAGAGATTCCTGGATCTTGATCTTGACTTGGAGTAGGATCATTTGACTTTGTGCTTTCCTCTTGATTTGGAATTAGACTAGTGGAGGAGATGGAAGGGATATCATGCTCTTGCTTAGGATATGGATGTTGAATGGGAATCTACTCTTGAGATGAAAGGGGATCATCGTTGATGGAATACCAAAAGATTAGGGGATCATCATAAGATTCTTGATAGGTAGGATCTTGATCAAAGATGGGATCAGATTGGGAAGTCATGATATTGTGATCTTGATTTATGTTAGGACTCATTTCCTTTGATCAAGTTTCCTTTTTCTCGGTTTGATGATGAATGGTCATACAAATGATCAAAGTTTGATTTTTTTTGATAGGTTGATGTAGAGAAATTTACTCCTTTTGGTAAGGGTCCTAGGACTAGGTTGTCTCTTCTTTAACTTAGTTTTGTGATGAAGACTCGTTCGTCTCAAAATTTGAGGAGTGGTCATACATGAATGATCAATGGTTTCCTTTAATGTTTGGATTGAGATACTTCGTTTGAAAACTGAAGCCTACTTTATCAAGTAAAGGTTTAGATGCCCCCTCATGACAAAGTGTGTCAAATGATATGGATAAAGTCTCCCGATATGGAAACTTGATTTGACAACTTAAGGTTTAAACTTGGTATGTTGTTTGTTTGATAGAATCCATTGGATGGCAAACCTTTTGATCAGTGTGATGATGTAACCTGATTTTGATAGGAAAAAGTGTTATCTTTAGCTAGTTTTGGATTTGACAACTTTGTTCTAAGACTGACTTGTTTGATTTGGAAATGATTTCTTTGGTGTTTTTGATTTGATTTCTTATGACCGTGTTTGATATTGGACCTAAAAGGATACTCAAGAAGTTTGATAAAAATTTCCAGAAAGGCTTGTTTTGCTCTCTGGTTTTCTGAGTTTTGACCATGCGCTAAGCTAGAGACTAGATGTGCTAAAGAATGATCCAAATGTGCTACAGGAAGACCCTGATGCACTAAGTTGCCTTTGCTATGCGCTAACTTAGATTGTTTGATTTTGATTGGTCTGGATAGATTACGAGCTAATATGTTCTGATTACGCGCTATTGTTTGAGCTCAAAGCGCTATGATATGTCTTGAATGCGCCAAGCTGGTGTCTGAATGCACTAGACTGATGCTGACAAGTGCTACTTAAAATTTCACCAGTATGATATTGGTTATGCACTAAGATTTGGCTTGTATGCGCTAGAGAATGTTCCATATGCGCTAGGAAGATGCTCCTACATGCTAAACTGCCATGATTGCTCTGTTTTTGTTGTTTTTGAATTTTAACACTTGTGATTTTGATGGATGATTTTGTTTTGGATACTCAAGCTTACTAAGTTGAATAGATAAACTCTTGATTACTTGGTTTGATATTCCCCTAATCTTGTTGGATGAAAGTCTTTCCTAAAGATAGTTGAAATGTTGATAACCATCTCAAAAGATGCTTTGTTGGATTTGGAAATCTTCTCCACTTTATGATTTTTCCTTGTTTGAACTGACTTTTGAGTTTGATTGTTGGATACTTTGAAAGATATTTCAACATTTGTGACAAGAATACATAGCACACACGAAGATAATGGTCATCCTAATGCTAAACATTGAGTGCATGTTCTTTTGAGGATGTGTTCGAATCCCCAATGTTATCACTAGTTTGATTTACAACAAAAGACACATCATATAGACTCTTTATTCAAAGGTCATTGACAATATCATAGCCCACTAGTCTCAATACTCCGTCAGCTCAAACAGCCTTGTCACCCCCTAGGGAGCGCCCATTTTTTTGCCTTTTGCCAGAAATTAACCCAAAGTGAATTGCTTCACAATTGAGTAGTTATCTTGGGAGATATATGGTGAGCGATCTTGGGAGTGGATTCTTCCCCACCCTTGCACTATGATATTGCCAATGTTTGGCGACTGACTCGGTTCAAAGTTTCTAATGCTAAGGTTCTTAATCAGGCTTCCTGTTCAGCCATCAGTGATCAAATCCCTCAAGAGGCTTCCCAACCTTTAGAACAAAGGCTTTACGTATCGTAAAGATACTGGGGGAAGGCTAATCACTGCATGCAACCGTTGAAAGGGACTTTTGTCACCTTCCACTTTTGATTATAGTGGGTTGAAACACTTGGCGTCAAAGTCATTTCCCACTTAGGTCATTCCCTTCACACCGGCCAAAGAATGGCTTTAAGAGTTTTTCAACCCCTCGGGAAGGCAGGCTTGCTAAATGATTTATTGCTTGAAGTAAAGAAAGCTTTAAGAGTGGTTTGGCTTTTTGGTCACCCAGTTAAGGGGAGAGCATATACCTTCCACTTTCGAGACAAGACAAACACAGTTCTTTTTAGCCTTCAAGACAATGATTTGATAGCTTCTATTTGGAGATGTTGCTCCAACAAGCATGGTGTTCTTTTTAACCTTTCATAGTGTTGGGCCCATACAAAAATTTACATTCCATATGTGTCCTTGTTTGAAGTAATGCCCATCCAATCCGTTGGTCAAGTCATTCGCTTAATTTTCCTCATGTAACTCGGCCATTGTTATATCATTTAAGTTTCACTGCCTTGATCTTGAACTTGAACCTTTTTGGTTCAAGGTTCAAAGTTCAACATTTGTTGTTTTGAATGTTTTTCCTTCCGCGCGGTTTTAAGTCTTCGCTAGTCCTTGTCGACATTTTACATTCTTTGAACCTTGAACTTGAACCTTTTTGGTTCAAAGCTCAAAGTTCAACATTTGTCATCACTAATTTTGTGTCGTGATTGTTTCACAAAGTTCAGAGTTCAATGTATAGGTTTCTCGGAAGACATGTGACTTGGCACGAGGTGACGGGGCGCATTTTAAGAGATGATTAATGGCTGCAGAGGAGAGGAATATTCTCTCTCTAATGATTTGAAATTTGTCATTTATAGCAAGTATGTGTGAGGATTCATAGTGTCAGAAGTGAAGTGATCTAGCATTTAAGGCATGCTCCGATACAATCATTTCAGAGTAAGGCCACACGAACGAAGAGTGAGGGAGACAGTTTATGTTAATGATGGGTAAGATTTTCTTAGCTTTAAAACTGAGTAAATGTCACGTCGAGATTATTATTTTCTTGGGAAGGTTTTGAGAAGGATTTTTGTGAGCAGGAGAAATAGACTGCGATAGGGGTTTGTAGAGGACAGAGGAAGGTATGTTCAACAACTTTCTAAATTGTTGCAGTTTGTTTTAGAGATCTGGGTATTTTATTAGTTGTTTGTTTCCGTTTCCACTTTCCTTCTTTGCCTGGGTTAGTTGGAGAAAATCACGAGCTAAACATGAGGCCTACTTTGCCCAAATTAATGAGCTCATCTCCCTTGTAAGCTCTTTACCAAAATTAGGTGATAGAAAATTAGTCCAACTGGATTAAGATGATTTTCTAGAAAGAGTCCGGAACCCAGCTGCAGATCCTATAATGAGAGATGTTACACAGAGCAGGTTATTAGAAGTGGCCGCATTTCCTACAACTACTTTTTGCCTTGAATTAGTTTTAGAATGTATGAATCACTATGACAAGGGAAATAGATGCATAAGGAAAAACAATGGTGAGATTTTGTTATCCATCGATAGACAAATAGTAATGGCAGCCATGGGTATCCCACACCGGGAATGCTATGAAGATTGGACGATTGGAAAATCCTATGGAATTTTCTCTGAGAAAAAGCGGTATTACATAACTGTTATTGCACGGAATTGGCTTCTGAAATTCTAGAAAGGAGGTTCAAGGCTGCCGAGACCTCTAACCCGTGAACATTTAATTCCCACAGTTCGAGACTTGGTAATACTTTTGAGCAGAGTAAAGGGTAATTCCCACTCCTTCTATTGGGAGGACTAGATGTATTTCTTCATCCAGGTCACTCTAGATAAAAATCGATTCATTGACTGGGGAACTGTTATAGCGGAAAGGTTGCACGAAGGTTTGAGTAATTACCCTGGGATGACAAACTTCCATATGTCTTTGTACCTGTTATATATGCTTGCTTGTGTGAGAGAATGGTCTGGATTGTCCCATGCAAAATGGGTTCAAGGCATAAAGATTTATGAGTATCATCCTAATTTGACTTTAAAAGGGTATGTTAATGATTATCTCTACTGGAATGATATTTTTGCTGGGAGGTTGACATTTGAATTACAAGGTAACTTGCATAGGAGGATGTCTGCAAAAGCCATTGAACTTGTTAACATCTATGGTAGTTTCTTTACACGGTTTAGTCATTTCACTTACCTAAGGGTTGGAGGATTTAAAGGTGAACCCTTTAGGCTACCCAGGTATGTTTCAGACTCTTGTATTTTGATCGAAGTTTCCAGGAAACTTGCCTATGTCGCGAAGGATTACGGTGAGGACTCCGACACAAGTGGGATTTTCCCTATTGACTTAGGCCATTACAGTTGTAGATCTATCTCCGATGCGTTGAATCTTGAGCTAGAATTTAAGGGGTTTCATTTGAAGACCTTTGTGAAAAGGAATAATTTTGATAGTAAAGGTTTCATCGCTAAATATGTGAAGAAGATGGTGCCTGATCAACATGTGTCTCAGTTAGAAGATTATTGGGAGGGTTGCCCAGATGAATTTGAAGTAAGGAAAAGGAGTTGGTCCAGGTTAACCTCGAAACAAATCCATGACATGAAATTGCCAATGGACACTTCAGGTGTCACCACTGATGATGAGGATATACTTGACTCTGAGTTTCTGAAGCGGGTGCATAATGAGCCTCTTCTAGAGGTGGATTGGAGTAAAAAGATGGAGGATAGTATTCAGACACGCACCTTCAACATAATTCACAAGACAGAAAATTGGCTTAGGAGTTGTCGATTTCATCTGACAAGAGCAGCCAATTCAAGAAGCAAAAGTGGGAAGAGGAATACCGCAAGCAAAACTTCTATTTTAACTAACATTCTCATTTTTGTTGCAGGAAAAGGGTAGGCAAGGATTAAAGAAGAGAAACTTGACACCGAGGTTGAGCTTTCTATTGGTGGTCAAATTACCAAGTCAAGGTCCAAGAAGAGTTTTCAACTGTCGGCTCCCCATCTCATTCTTGATTTGGACATAGAGGAAGCACTGTGCGATGTGGCATCCCCTGTTTCTGAGGCAAACAAGGTTTCAACCGGCGTAGATACTACTTTCCAAGATCCAGGGACACTTGATATCCAGTCTCATGTAGACGGTACCACACCACCACCCTCAGCAGGATTTCCACCCATGCCATCTAAGGAACTAACTCTGGCACCCAAGTGGTTAAGTGATTCAATCACCAGGAAAAGGAACGTGGTTCCTATTTCAGTATCAATGGAGGATATTGTGAGTAAATATCTAGGAAAGTCTACAAAGCCCAAAAAGCTAAAAATGGAGGCCATGATTGATTTTGATGAAAGCACGAAGCATTGGACTACAGACATTGCCAAACCCACATCTAACAAAGATGTTGTTATTGCTTCAGAAGCAAACTATGCTATTGACCGAGTTGATTTGGGGGTCGAAACCAGAGCCGTAGATGTGAAACATCTGGAGACTTAGACTAAATGAATTATCTCTCATACTTGGAAAGACGAAAGAGACAAGGCTGAGTTAAAGAAAATTTTAACACAAATGGCTCAGTATATTCATGCTCTGCAGAACAACCCATTACCGTTGTCTCAAATTTCAGGACCATTTAGCCCAAAATCACCTGGTAATCAGAAATTCTTTGATGAGGTTCAACGAAATAGGATGATTGCCGAGATTTTCTTAGAATGGCTCACCTCAATCATGCATCAAGCGACCAATTACATAATGGATTTAGTCCAGATCTTCAAAGATGCTAATAAAGTCACCAAAGCATTGGACTCCGACTTAATCTCGTGGCAAAAAGAGAAAACTAAATGGGCAGTGATTTCAAAACAGATGCGCGATATTCAACGTTATGGTCTGATGAATTTTCTTGCTGAAAAACAAGTACCAGGGTTAAATGAAGATGTAATGTTTATTTGCAAAGAGAGTATTGAGTTGCCCAACCAGATTGTTGAACAGGGTCATAATGAATCAACCAGTCTGTGTGGCGAATTAACAGCCTTAAGGGCGACCATGTAGAAGGATCTGCACTGCGTGGATGTTCAATTGCTTAAAGAAGATAGCGAAACCCTAGAAGATACCACACAGATGATTAACCAGTTTAGCAGCCACATTAAACAAATCAAAGTGGAGAAATCCTTGGCTATGGAAGATTTCATGAGGATTTCCAAATTAGAATTGATGCTCACAGTTTGTCTCGATCACCTGGATTCCCACAGAGACAAAGTGCAGATGGTGAAGAGAAAGAAGGAGCTCTGGAAGCAGAGAGTAATTCACATCAGTTTGCCACATGTAATTGTAATTCAAAAATTTTCAAAGGTGCATCGAGAGTGGAGTGTGGCGAAGGCGGTGATGGTGTTTGTCCAAAACACCAACCCGAGCGATCACACCGGGACCGAGCAGATGGTATGACTAGCACTGCTGGCAGTTGTTTGCCATCGAGTCTAGTCATTTTCCTTAGTTTCGGTTATATAGTTAGGGTTGTTTTCTATTAACTCTTACGAGTTAATTTTACTTTGGTTAAAAACGATTGGTCTGGTAACCTATATATATGTTTTGTAATGACTTTGAAAAGGTTCACTAAGTTTTTGAAAAGACTATCTTTAAAATTAGCTAAAGACATTGTGTATGTAGAAGGTGGATAATCATAAATGAATGAAAATCTCGTTAACAATTCTCTTTGATTTCAAATCTGTGCGTTTGATATTTTAGAATTTGATTTCTGTGAAAATCTGTTTCAAGAAAGGAGTCGTTATACTTTCTATGTGTGCAGAAAATTATTAGCGAATTTCATCTTTAAAGGCTTTTCATTTTGTTTTAGTGTACGTGTGAATTCTGTCGGCTTTATATAAAGAGTTATATATGAATAAGTGCTTGCATTCATTTTGTATTGATTGGTGAATGCAATTACCTTTTAGTGCTTTCTGGTGAAAAACATTCTATTGATTGTGTGTAATTTGGAGTTGATTGAATATTTATTAAAGGGAGTTAATTCAGAGGTTAATCAATATAATGATTTTCCAACTGATTGGTAGGAAATTTGTCTTTCTTTCCGTGAGCCATAATGTACAAGATTAAATAAGTAAAGAAAGACTACTATGTTTACCAACACATAGCAAAGTGTGTATTTCCAAAACTTTTGTAAAATAAGCCTGGTTAACAAAGTAAATCATGATTTTGGTCAACAAAATTAAAGTCAATAGGGGAAAGTTTTCCCTCTTTGCTTTGCATAAAATGAAGATGAGGTTCTTTTTCCTTTTGCAATGAATTGAGATTGATCCTTTTAGGCACCAAAGGAAGGTGAAGTTTGTTTTAACCTTGCTAAAAGTAAATTTGCTTGTTCTTTTTAGAGCTTCCAAAATGAAGTGTTTTTCCTAACTTGCACGAATGAAAGGTTTGCTTTGTTGTTTTTTTTACCATGCAATAAGGAAAAGATGAAGTTTTATTTTAAAACACCAAAAAGGAAGGCATGAAGTTCATTTTATGCATCCAAATGAAATGATGAGGTTTATTTTAACTTTTGTAAAAAGGGAGAGTGGATTCTTTTTAACCAACTTTTGTTGAAAGAAAGTAAAAAAAAAAACTTAAAGTCTCTAAACTAACTCCTTCCCTTGCACAAAAAAAAGATTAGAACCTGCTCATAGTCAGTGATCAAATGTTAGTGTGGGCTTACACAAGCCTAAATTCTGATCTTGGTTACAAATTTTACAATCCTGATCGTGAAATGCCCTAAAATTTGACCAAGTCTGAAATTTGGAGAATCTTCCAAAAACTAGATTTTGCATTATAACTCCTAGAGGTCTGAAACCCCTCTCAAACATCCTGACAATATATATGGAATATAACTTAAAGTATATCACTTATACTTAAATGTTATATTCCATATATATTCTGCCTCCCACAAGCCTAATTTTTGACTCTGTCATAAATTTTTGCCTTTGCCAACTCTATGCGCTAAACTATTACACAGATGCGCTAAGAAATAATGTCTATGTGCTAAGAAAAAGCACCTATGCGCTATTATGTGGCCCGAATGCGCTACAACAGTGTTCTTATGTGTTTGATAAGCAGAAAAGGAGATGCGCCAAAAAGAAGATCAGATGCGCTGAAAGATGGTTTCTATGCGCTAATATGTGCCATGGATCTGCTAAAGTTTAGCAAAAATGCGCTACAGAAAGTTTTAGATGCGCTATTCTGGTATTTTGGCTTGATTGTTGTCTTCTACCTGCATGAAAAATGATGTTATTTTTGGGGATGTGCCCCACGGTGGGCGCCAAAAATGTATGCTAGAAAATGTGGTATCAACCTATAGTAGGAGAAAACAATTCAAACACACACATGAAACATTGCATTAGAGGTTAGAAATCCAAACAAAACAAAGTTAAATGAATCTAAACTCTTTAAATCGTTCCATGTTCCTCTATCTCCAAGGATCTTCAAGATTCAAGGTGGCTCTCAACATGGAAGAGCACTTGATTCTTTAGGATGACAACCTAAAGAACGAGATTTATGATTCTAAGATCTAAATGGAATGCAACCAAGGTCCTAGTGATGATTTAGATACGAAACTAGATGATTATAGGATGCAAGATATTGATATGAAACTTTAACTAGTATGAAAATGATACTAAGATAAAGCTAACATGATATGAGATTAACATGATATATCCAAGATTAGAATGCTATCAAAATGATCTAACATGCTATTCTATCAAAGAGAGATAACATGCTTAATGTTATGAGACTATAAGTTTGATGCACAAAGACTTGATTGTTTTGAAGAAGGAATGGGCTCTATTTATAGGGAAAATAGGGCAATGGATGGTCAAGATTGGATAATCTTAACAAGGGCCAGGATTGAAAGTTAATCAATCCATGTTTACAATTTTCACTAATGAAATGGTGACAATTGTCAACAAGAGGTTGCTTGAGAGGAGATGAAAGAAGCATTAAATGCTTGAGAAGACCTCATGGTTACCCTAGGAGGTAAGCGTTAAGGTTAGGTTAGGATTACCCATTGGATAAAGCTTTTACCCAAGGGGTAAACTCTTGTGTAAGTGTTAAAGAGATAACCATGGTCAAGGCAATGAATGCTTGATGAGACTCTTGGGTTAGATGAAGGTTGAGTTAGGCAAAAAGTCTCTAACCATGTAAGAAGGGTGAGTTAACCATTAATGGTTTGGAAGACTTTGGAGACAAATTTGTAAGAGTCCTTCCAAATTTGGGGGAACTCGACAAGTTAGCTTGTTGAAGCCATGAAGGCTTTATTGCTTTTGGAAGACTTTACAACAAATTTGAGAAGTGACCTCCTCAAATTTAGGGAAAAGGGATAATGAATGGGTTTGGGTTAATTGATTAGGATTAGATGGATTCTAGAAGAAATTAGGAATAGGGTTAGGATGCAAGTGGGGGATGTAGGAAAATGCAAGTGGGTGAGGGAAAATAGAATTAATTAAATAAATAAATTTATTTCAATTGTGGTTGCAACTTGCATTTGTAGGATTTTGCAAGTGGGGGGATTTAATTAAATGTGAATTTAATTAAATGGGCTAGAAGGTGGATTTAATTAAATGGCTTAGATAGAAGAAGGGCATATTAATTAAATCTTAATTTAATTAATAGGTGATTAGAAGAATAAGGATATTAATTAAATCTTAATTTAATTAATTAGAATAATTAAGAATAATTAAATGAATAAAATTCACTTAATTCATTGTGCAACTTTTAGGTGTCTACAGTTACTAAAGTGGTTTAGTGTTTTGGTTAAATGGTATGTGATTTTCAGATCTGTTACATTGTATCATTGATGTTTTGATTTGACCGGTAAAGTTTGACAGTGCAGTAATAGTTTTTGGTACAATATCTAAACCAGTTAGTTTTGCAAGTTGTTTATGAGTTGGGATTAAGTTTGGTGAAAGTTTAGTTTGTTTTCTATCTACTAATTCCCCCCCACTCTCAGTAGTTGACCATATCCTTATTGATTCATCATATTATCAGGGGAAAGCTTGTTTATCTATAACCCCACATTATATATGATAATTTTGGGTCTAATATATAAATAATAATTATTATAAATGTTTGTTTTCTCTTTGTGTGAATATAATGTGTTATCTTGAATAGTGATATATTATAGTTCTATTTTGTGTTTTGTACAATTCTCTAAGGAAGATAATTAGCACTTCTCGTGTGTTGGGTGAGACTTGGATAGTGAAGCTAGTGTGTAGAAGCTACAATGAGGAGTTAATCATAAAATACATGAAACAATTAAATGTTAAGTAGAATCATTGACATTTTGGTTTTATCATCAAGACATCGATTTGAGTTTTTATTGTTCATTGTAATGTCTTTCGAGATAATGCATAATGAAATATATAATGGTTTTTGCAAAAAAATAAAAAAGTTTATTGAAGACAAGATATTAATAAGTGCCAAGAATTGAATTTGGTAGCTACTAATGTGATTTTTTTTTCTATTAAATAACCAAAACACTTGTTGGAATGGTTATCAAGATAGACTTACCAATGACAAAGTACTAACATGTGATTTATTACATGAACACTTAATCTAATTACTTAATTGAAGTGTTTGGATTCAAAATGGATGTGTGAGGTCAAGGTATTTGTGAGAGGTGATAGGTAATAACAATGTACAATGCATAATATGTCAATAAAATTATGTGGACATCATAGAAATTCAAGAAGACATAACAAGCACAAATGATGTGGTGCAAATGTGAGAGCTCACTCATAAGAAGATCACATGGACGTTTCATTTAGATGTGGAAGGTTTGAGCAATTGTATAAGAAAATAAATACAATGAATGAAACACTATGTATGTACCAAATGTTACCACTATTGAGATTGAATATATATGCTCAAATGTTGATGATCCAAGCTATCACTAGGAGTTTTTTATTTGTAGATTCAAACAATAGGAGAACATCGTTTACAATAATTATGAAATTTATAGTGCATACCCGACAGTAATAATCTAAAGAAGCAACAAAACTTTTAGGTGACAAAGGTGGTGATATTGTCTTCGAAAATATTATATCTAATTTTAATTTTTTTTCTCAAATAAATTTGCGAGTGTAGAACAAAGCTACTCGAGTACTAAAGATCATTGGTTCTAATATGTTATAAGATATTATTATCATTTAAAAGTTAAAAGTGAGGAATATATTTTCTGTGAAGCCTTGTACAAGGAATGCAAATGCATCCAAACATTAGAAAGCTTGAGTGGTTGCTTAGCATTGGTTAATAAATTTGTCCATTTAGAAAAAATAGATAGACTAACTCATGTTTGCCTAAAAAATGGAGACAAAAATGTTAAAAATAGTTGGGTAAACTATGAATTAGTACCCCTTTGATTTTTTTGCTTTTTTTTGCAAAGGTAAAATTCCCTTCATAAGATTGAATGATTTCATTTTATTATGAATATTAAAAACGGGTATACTTTTAACTAGAAAGGGGGAAAGGTAATTGACACTTGTGCATCACCATGCAACAAATACAAACAAAGAAACCAAAATAAAATAGTACATCTAAACTATCAACTTTACGGTTCACATACCACTTAAGTTTTTAAGAAATAAATTACCATTGATACTAACATAAATATTGAGATATCAATATAGAAATACAAAAAAATTGATGTCAAAACTTCACTGGATTTATAAGATAGTAAAAGCTATTATGTGAATACCAGTATTCTCAAAGGAAAAGATATTCAAATTCTTAAGTTCACAGACTCAAAGAAGATTGTGAACACATTTTTAATTTCAATGCACATAGACAAGAAAAGTCTTAGGAGCACAACAAAATTTTCTTTGATCTTCCAATTTGACCAATTCTCTCTCTTACATCACAATGCAATGGGGATAAAAAATTTGGACCTTTGATATTTTGTTAACCATATATTTATATTGTCCAAATATGTAACTACCCAACATTCTTGAAATTGCTTCTTTTTAAAACATCATTTAAATAAAGTCTTTTAAATACATTGAGATAATAAAATATTTGAACTTTATAAATAGAAAAGAAAACACTATGAATGAGGTGGCACTTGCGATTGGTCCATGTTGGCATTGTCTTGTTGAGATACCACTCAAGCCTTGTAGTTTTTGAGCACCTCTAATACTATTGAAATCCCTTGTTCATTGGTAATGAGGATATTCTCTTTTCTAAATCTCCATAGGCCCTATTAGATCAAATAACTTCATTCCTATAAGCATAAGTCTATGTAGGGGGAAAAGTGAGACTAAGTATGGAAACCCTAATCCCACTCTCATACACACTCATGGAATACGAAAGAGCCTAAGGAGGTAACTCACGTAGCTACTTCTTATGAGAAAGAGAGAGTCATGGATTACCTCTTAGGTTTTCTATCCCTTTGCTGTAAATGAGAGAGAGGAATGATGCAAAATGCAATCTAACCTAGAAAGCAAGTAAGCAAACAAATCCTAATCTAAGAATGCAGATCAAATAACAACTGATACACTACTAAAAATTACATAACAAAAGGCAAAATTAGAGGTGCGCCTATGTCTAAAAATTGAGCAGAAATGTTTGGGACCAGGGTGCCACACAACTGTCCCGATTCTGCAATTTTGGAGCTGTAACTAACAGGAGGGATTCTGAGACCTGTGAGTTGTTGTTTTGCCAAATCCTGTTGACAGAGGGTAGGAGACCCTATCCTGGGTAGGACCAGGGCCCCATGCTCTTTTCCTTTATAGGTTTCCTGCACTTCTAAAGTTTCTAAGTGATGTAAATGCATGTTCCAGACCTATACCTGCTTCCAGATTCTTGTTTTTGCACCTTCAATCTGAAAAGGGAAGGTTTGGGGTGGCTATATAGGGTTTTTCCATAGTCAAACCTTTGTGTTATTGATTTCCACCTCCACGAATAGCCGATAATGTACTGAAAAATGTGTGTGCAAGAACCTTCTGTATATGCAAGATCCTAAGAATGAAAGTAAACAAACTAGAGCAACCCTAAAGAGTAAACCCTAATTGCTTATAGTTGACAAAGTAAATGCTCTAAATCCATAATTCAAAGTGATCTTAAGCATGAATATGAATTAAAATGAAGCTTATGCAAAAATTCAAAAACAAAATGAAACCATACCCAACCCCAGGGGAGAGGTACAAGCCAATCGTCAGACGATGATCTCCTATTGTTCTTCTACATCTTCAAAAGCCCCCAATTGATAAAAGGATGCTTGATGAATGTTTGATGGATGAGTGATGAATGTTGTTGAAGACTTCAAAGATCTACTCTTTCGCTGCAAAAAAAGGCTCTAATACTCCAAAAACCTGCTCTTAGATTCTTAGAAGAAGACCCCTTAAAATGAAGAAAGAGAGCTCTTAAGTATGAAACCCTAGATCTTAATTTCATGTTTAGGTCGACCTAGGATTTAAATTTCCCATTAATATTTTGGGGTTAAGCATTATCATATCATAGGATTGTGCTCCCAAAATTTTGGGAAAAAATCGCGGACCATGTGCATTCTTGCCACGGTCCGACCAACTTTTCACCGATTTTTTCAGGGCCGTTAGATATGATGATATTAGAGCACATCCCAAAGTTACAGCTGATTTGAGATATTTTGATATGCGAAATCAAGCATAAATGATTGAAATAAGACATAATTAGGGTTTATGATTAAATGATTCATTGGAGGAATAATATGAAAAGGGGCACACTTAAGGTAAAGGGCCCAACTTGTAATGTGTAAAGTGATGAGACAAGACCTTAGATTTAATTAAATTAATTAATTAAATGCTTAAAGGGGAATAAGAAATGCAAGATGCAAAACACACTAAGGCGGGTGCTAACCTAAGTGTGAAATTGTACCACCCTAGCAAGGGTGTACAATTTACGACACTACAAAGTCATTGCATGATTCACGTACCAGCACAATGCAAAATCGATCCTTGCCAATATTCTAAAATTTACTACATTAAATGCCCTACTCAAGAGTTTTCTCTCTCTTGAGTAGGACTTTCAAAGAGATTTCAGGTTGTGAAAACTTCGTTGACCCCGAAAAACTTATAATTGAAATCTTCTTGGTTTTCATTGAAAAGAGTGATGTCTTTAAAATTATTTTTTGGAATAATAAGACTTGTTAGGCTCCAAGAAGGTTGTGAAAACCTCGTCAAATTTTGACAATGCTTTCAAAACTAAAAGAAAATATCGATGAAGATTTAAAAATTTCAAGGGTGAAGATTTAGGCGAAGGAAAAGCTTCGTTGACCTCTGAATGGGTTGTGAAAACCCCATTAGTGTATGTCAGTGGTTTTGAAATCATATGAAAGGTTTGACTAAGCATGTGAATGAATAAGTGTTTAGTTCTTACATGGAATTTAGCAACAAAAGAACATTATGTTGCCAATTGACACTCATCCAGTGGTTTTTGGTGGTTGATTAATGATCTAGGGTTGTCATTGATGATAAATCTTCATGGAGATTTGATCCGGTAGCCTTAATTCTTCTTAATCGGAAGCGGATGTTGACCAGTAGCCTGTTAACCGGTATTTTAGGATGAACAAAGCATTTTTGGGTCTGAAAGCTTTCCGGTGATTGTGGTGCATTGAAACGTGTTTGGATTGATTGAGCCTACATAGAGACATCATTTTATTATTGTTTTGGTGATCCATATTTATCTTTGGTGATCCTGTTAAGCCGACATGTGACTACACGTTACACTAGCAGAACGACATGGTAAAAGATCTATTTTGTGATTGTCGATATATAAGTTTGGTGTAGATGATCTTTTTGGTGAATGATATGGTTGTATGTGAGCAAGTGGTGATCAAGAATCCTTTGTAGTGTAGTTTCACATGCATATTCTTGATCTGGTAGCAGACTGAGATAGTGAATAGGGCAGAACTAAGCATAACAGAGAAGGCGACCCAGTTAGTATATTTGACACTCAACCAAAACTAATCCAAGAATTGTAGATGCTATTTCAGAGTTCATTCACTTTAATTCATCATTGTAACTAATTTGTAAGGCAGTGAGCCTTCCTTGAGGGTTGTAGCTTTCCAGGTGTTGGGTCTCAAATCAACAGATTGGATAGGTTCTAAGGAAATGCCAACTCCTATGATCAAACCCTCCAATTGACTTGGCCAACTTATAGAGTGAACCTATTTGGTTACTAACTCTCTCACTTTAGGCTCTGCAGGACCTAGGCGGGTATACCTACTCACTAGTTGTTCCTTCAGCTAATGCTTTTTATAGCAGATTTAGTGTCTTAATCTGATATCTTCTAGTCTCAGAATGGCATAAGTTTCTTAAACAGATTGATTTCAAATGTGTGTATTGATCTATGTATCTTGTAAAAGTATATATGTTACACTTTGGCTAAATTACCTACTATACCTACTCTACTAATCCTAATGCTTAAAAGTAAAGGGTAATTGGTATGGTTAAAGGGTTTGTTTATAAATGACCAGTGCCTTTCCTCTTATTTGGGCTAGAGAGTCTTATATTTCTTCAGGACTTATTGTGTAAACTTATGAGACAGTTTTTAATCCCACCACCTCTCGATGAGTCTGTCAGTTACTATTTCTTATGAGCTCTACTTCAATGTCTATATTGTAAACTGCTTGAATGAATTTAACCCTAACTTTTAAGAGACCATCCAAGGAAGAATTACAAGGAACAATTACAATTCGCAAGTAAATCTTTTTGATCCAAATCTACAATATGAAACAAAGAATTTTACTGGAAGAACATGAATAACCTTATCCACTTTTAGATAATATCATAAGCAACTGCCTTCTAAAAATATGTTAACTCTCAACACATATGAGAAAGAAAATGCAACTGGTTATTTTTGATAAAAAGTTTAAAAGTACAAAATTGCCTCCACCTCTTCTATCTCTATTCTCTCCTTTTCTCTCTGTTTTTCTTTTTACATTTTACATCACACATATATATATGTGTTTGAATGGTTTTCATACCCCTTTGGGTGAAAAGACACCCCCCTTTTAAATAAAAATAATTCCAAATCCCGAAATTGCCTTAGTTTATGTAATTAATTGTCACTTTACAAGTTGTTTAGGCATATTAGAGGTATTTTAAGGCTATTTTATGGGTATATAATGGATAAATGGTCTTTAAATGATGTAAATAGCCCCTTTGGTGCTTCACACTCCATTTTTTATGCCCATTATTGTGTTTATGTTATGGTTTCATATTGTGCAACAAATATAAAATATATTACTTGTACCTATTCAATATATATATATATATATATATATATATATGTATATATATATATTTAGAATTTTTCTTGCTCCTTGTATTGGAATTTGGCATTCTAAAAATTGCAAATTTTAGGGTTCCAACAGTGGCTCTGTCTGGGGATGGATGCCCCTTGTGGGCATAGCAAGAATTCAGATCTCTGGTAGAGCAGACCATGTGCCTAATTCATTGACCTATTTTGGTGGCCTCAAGCCCAAAAACTGAACACCAATTCTTTCCTCTATCAAACATCTGATTCTCATCATGAAGTAGTATAAAAACTTTGAAATTAGTGATATCACCTGATTGGCAATTCCTGTCATAAGATGCATTATCCATCCTTATTTTATAAGGATTCTTTATTTCACCTGGATTACCATTATCCCCTATTCCATAGGAAATGATATTTATACTTTTACAAAAGTTTGCTTCTTGTGGCATCCGCATATTCTTCATCTCTATTTTATTGGAATGCTGCATATCATCTAACTGGTAATTCTTTTCACCTTTTATTTTATCTCTATGTGATGTACCTTCCTTTTGTAACTCTCTTATTTTTGTGGTCCTTTTATCACGTGACTTAGTCATATTATTACCCATGTTGTCTTCACACATGTTTGTATTGTCCATACTGTCTGAAATTTTTTCTTCTTCATCATATAAAGGATTTGAGAATACATGAAAATCCTTTTCACACATATCATGGCAGTAGGGAATATGATTTTCCTCTATCATTTCATCACATAAGGGGTTTGAAAATATTTGAAAGCCATTTTCAAATTTGCATACCTCCTCTTTATCAATTGTATCATCAAGGTACTCAGGTATGGATTCACTCTCCTCATGACTGGTACAATATTCTTCATCAATGTTAGCAATAATGTCTTCAGGTTCTGACTTGTACTCACAAACATCATCAATTGCTTCTTCATCAGATGGGACTTCCAAAGGGATAACTGATTCTTCTATATATTCATCTTCATTTGCATCTCTTATGTTGGTGTTACTCGTCTCACGCAAATCATGTAGTTTTTTATTCAATTCTTCAAGAATTGAACATGCTGATTCCAAACTATCAGACCCACATTCTCTCACGATCAATTCCTCCAGTATAGCTGAATTAAGTTGTGTATTATCAAGCATTTGGAAATAAGTCACCATTATTCTGCCAATCAATTTTTCTATAGATTCACCTTCCTTTCTTCTTATGTTGTAGATTGCATTGCCGCAATCATAATCTGATTGAATCTGATTTTGGTATGGATAACCAATTGAAGGGCTAGCAACTGAAGTGTTGTCCTCGATTACACCATAGAATTCTTCCATGAACCACCACTCAAGTTCTTGCCATGATGAGATACTTTGTGGGGGTAACAAGTTGAATGACTGCTCTGCAACATCCTCCAATGTTAGCACAAACCATTTCATGATCGTTTCTTCTGAGTAGATTCTGAAGGTCTCAATAAACCAATAAAATGATTTTAGGTGCCCAATTGGTGATTCCTTTTCATCTCCATGGAACCTCGGCATACAGATCTTCAACTCATAGGGAAATACATATGGATACTCAAGGATGTTACCAAAATCCAATGGCTTAAATCTTCCTAGAATATTCCTGTCTCTTTGTGGCTGTGGTTGCCACTGTGCATATTTTTCTGAAGATGCTTCTCCATAAAAATATGGATATTCAAACATACTGAATGCTACTGATCTTTTTTCATTTAATTTTCCTTTTTACAGAGTCGCCACCTCTTTCATAGAGGACATAAGTTATTTATTTATTCTGAGTTCTCTCCCACAGCAGAGTCTTAATAATTCTTCCCCAGCAGAGTCGCCAATCTGTTGGGTCTCAAATCAACAGATTGGATAGGTTCTAAGGAAATGCCAACTCCTATGATCAAACCCTCCAATTGACTTGGCCAACTTATAGAGTGAACCTATTTGGTTACTAACTCTCTCACTTTAGGCTCTGCAGGACCTAGGCGGGTATACCTACTCACTAGTTGTTCCTTCAGCTAATGCTTTTTATAGCAGATTTAGTGTCTTAATCTGATATCTTCTAGTCTCAGAATGGCATAAGTTTCTTAAACAGATTGATTTCAAATGTGTGTATTGATCTATGTATCTTGTAAAAGTATATATGTTACACTTTGGCTAAATTACCTACTATACCTACTCTACTAATCCTAATGCTTAAAAGTAAAGGGTAATTGGTATGGTTAAAGGGTTTGTTTATAAATGACCAGTGCCTTTCCTCTTATTTGGGCTAGAGAGTCTTATATTTCTTCAGGACTTATTGTGTAAACTTATGAGACAGTTTTTAATCCCACCACCTCTCGATGAGTCTGTCAGTTACTATTTCTTATGAGCTCTACTTCAATGTCTATATTGTAAACTGCTTGAATGAATTTAACCCTAACTTTTAAGAGACCATCCAAGGAAGAATTACAAGGAACAATTACAATTCGCAAGTAAATCTTTTTGATCCAAATCTACAATATGAAACAAAGAATTTTACTGGAAGAACATGAATAACCTTATCCACTTTTAGATAATATCATAAGCAACTGCCTTCTAAAAATATGTTAACTCTCAACACATATGAGAAAGAAAATGCAACTGGTTATTTTTGATAAAAAGTTTAAAAGTACAAAATTGCCTCCACCTCTTCTATCTCTATTCTCTCCTTTTCTCTCTGTTTTTCTTTTTACATTTTACATCACACATATATATATGTGTTTGAATGGTTTTCATACCCCTTTGGGTGAAAAGACACCCCCCTTTTAAATAAAAATAATTCCAAATCCCGAAATTGCCTTAGTTTATGTAATTAATTGTCACTTTACAAGTTGTTTAGGCATATTAGAGGTATTTTAAGGCTATTTTATGGGTATATAATGGATAAATGGTCTTTAAATGATGTAAATAGCCCCTTTGGTGCTTCACACTCCATTTTTTATGCCCATTATTGTGTTTATGTTATGGTTTCATATTGTGCAACAAATATAAAATATATTACTTGTACCTATTCAATATATATATATATATATATATATATATATGTATATATATATATTTAGAATTTTTCTTGCTCCTTGTATTGGAATTTGGCATTCTAAAAATTGCAAATTTTAGGGTTCCAACAGTGGCTCTGTCTGGGGATGGATGCCCCTTGTGGGCATAGCAAGAATTCAGATCTCTGGTAGAGCAGACCATGTGCCTAATTCATTGACCTATTTTGGTGGCCTCAAGCCCAAAAACTGAACACCAATTCTTTCCTCTATCAAACATCTGATTCTCATCATGAAGTAGTATAAAAACTTTGAAATTAGTGATATCACCTGATTGGCAATTCCTGTCATAAGATGCATTATCCATCCTTATTTTATAAGGATTCTTTATTTCACCTGGATTACCATTATCCCCTATTCCATAGGAAATGATATTTATACTTTTACAAAAGTTTGCTTCTTGTGGCATCCGCATATTCTTCATCTCTATTTTATTGGAATGCTGCATATCATCTAACTGGTAATTCTTTTCACCTTTTATTTTATCTCTATGTGATGTACCTTCCTTTTGTAACTCTCTTATTTTTGTGGTCCTTTTATCACGTGACTTAGTCATATTATTACCCATGTTGTCTTCACACATGTTTGTATTGTCCATACTGTCTGAAATTTTTTCTTCTTCATCATATAAAGGATTTGAGAATACATGAAAATCCTTTTCACACATATCATGGCAGTAGGGAATATGATTTTCCTCTATCATTTCATCACATAAGGGGTTTGAAAATATTTGAAAGCCATTTTCAAATTTGCATACCTCCTCTTTATCAATTGTATCATCAAGGTACTCAGGTATGGATTCACTCTCCTCATGACTGGTACAATATTCTTCATCAATGTTAGCAATAATGTCTTCAGGTTCTGACTTGTACTCACAAACATCATCAATTGCTTCTTCATCAGATGGGACTTCCAAAGGGATAACTGATTCTTCTATATATTCATCTTCATTTGCATCTCTTATGTTGGTGTTACTCGTCTCACGCAAATCATGTAGTTTTTTATTCAATTCTTCAAGAATTGAACATGCTGATTCCAAACTATCAGACCCACATTCTCTCACGATCAATTCCTCCAGTATAGCTGAATTAAGTTGTGTATTATCAAGCATTTGGAAATAAGTCACCATTATTCTGCCAATCAATTTTTCTATAGATTCACCTTCCTTTCTTCTTATGTTGTAGATTGCATTGCCGCAATCATAATCTGATTGAATCTGATTTTGGTATGGATAACCAATTGAAGGGCTAGCAACTGAAGTGTTGTCCTCGATTACACCATAGAATTCTTCCATGAACCACCACTCAAGTTCTTGCCATGATGAGATACTTTGTGGGGGTAACAAGTTGAATGACTGCTCTGCAACATCCTCCAATGTTAGCACAAACCATTTCATGATCGTTTCTTCTGAGTAGATTCTGAAGGTCTCAATAAACCAATAAAATGATTTTAGGTGCCCAATTGGTGATTCCTTTTCATCTCCATGGAACCTCGGCATACAGATCTTCAACTCATAGGGAAATACATATGGATACTCAAGGATGTTACCAAAATCCAATGGCTTAAATCTTCCTAGAATATTCCTGTCTCTTTGTGGCTGTGGTTGCCACTGTGCATATTTTTCTGAAGATGCTTCTCCATAAAAATATGGATATTCAAACATACTGAATGCTACTGATCTTTTTTCATTTAATTTTCCTTTTTACAGAGTCGCCACCTCTTTCATAGAGGACATAAGTTATTTATTTATTCTGAGTTCTCTCCCACAGCAGAGTCTTAATAATTCTTCCCCAGCAGAGTCGCCAATCTGTTGGGTCTCAAATCAACAGATTGGATAGGTTCTAAGGAAATGCCAACTCCTATGATCAAACCCTCCAATTGACTTGGCCAACTTATAGAGTGAACCTATTTGGTTACTAACTCTCTCACTTTAGGCTCTGCAGGACCTAGGCGGGTATACCTACTCACTAGTTGTTCCTTCAGCTAATGCTTTTTATAGCAGATTTAGTGTCTTAATCTGATATCTTCTAGTCTCAGAATGGCATAAGTTTCTTAAACAGATTGATTTCAAATGTGTGTATTGATCTATGTATCTTGTAAAAGTATATATGTTACACTTTGGCTAAATTACCTACTATACCTACTCTACTAATCCTAATGCTTAAAAGTAAAGGGTAATTGGTATGGTTAAAGGGTTTGTTTATAAATGACCAGTGCCTTTCCTCTTATTTGGGCTAGAGAGTCTTATATTTCTTCAGGACTTATTGTGTAAACTTATGAGACAGTTTTTAATCCCACCACCTCTCGATGAGTCTGTCAGTTACTATTTCTTATGAGCTCTACTTCAATGTCTATATTGTAAACTGCTTGAATGAATTTAACCCTAACTTTTAAGAGACCATCCAAGGAAGAATTACAAGGAACAATTACAATTCGCAAGTAAATCTTTTTGATCCAAATCTACAATATGAAACAAAGAATTTTACTGGAAGAACATGAATAACCTTATCCACTTTTAGATAATATCATAAGCAACTGCCTTCTAAAAATATGTTAACTCTCAACACATATGAGAAAGAAAATGCAACTGGTTATTTTTGATAAAAAGTTTAAAAGTACAAAATTGCCTCCACCTCTTCTATCTCTATTCTCTCATTTTCTCTCTGTTTTTCTTTTTACATTTTACATCACACATATATATATGTGTTTGAATGGTTTTCATACCCCTTTGGGTGAAAAGACACCCCCCTTTTAAATAAAAATAATTCCAAATCCCGAAATTGCCTTAGTTTATGTAATTAATTGTCACTTTACAAGTTGTTTAGGCATATTAGAGGTATTTTAAGGCTATTTTATGGGTATATAATGGATAAATGGTCTTTAAATGATGTAAATAGCCCCTTTGGTGCTTCACACTCCATTTTTTATGCCCATTATTGTGTTTATGTTATGGTTTCATATTGTGCAACAAATATAAAATATATTACTTGTACCTATTCAATATATATATATATATATATATATATATATGTATATATATATATTTAGAATTTTTCTTGCTCCTTGTATTGGAATTTGGCATTCTAAAAATTGCAAATTTTAGGGTTCCAACAGTGGCTCTGTCTGGGGATGGATGCCCCTTGTGGGCATAGCAAGAATTCAGATCTCTGGTAGAGCAGACCATGTGCCTAATTCATTGACCTATTTTGGTGGCCTCAAGCCCAAAAACTGAACACCAATTCTTTCCTCTATCAAACATCTGATTCTCATCATGAAGTAGTATAAAAACTTTGAAATTAGTGATATCACCTGATTGGCAATTCCTGTCATAAGATGCATTATCCATCCTTATTTTATAAGGATTCTTTATTTCACCTGGATTACCATTATCCCCTATT
The DNA here is from genome assembly GCF_030272615.1 of Cryptomeria japonica. Lineage (NCBI taxonomy): Eukaryota > Viridiplantae > Streptophyta > Pinopsida > Cupressales > Cupressaceae > Cryptomeria > Cryptomeria japonica. The sequence continues at coordinate 4,226,397 of NC_081408.1, read as the reverse complement.
CCATAGGAAATGATATTTATACTTTTACAAAAGTTTGCTTCTTGTGGCATCCGCATATTCTTCATCTCTATTTTATTGGAATGCTGCATATCATCTAACTGGTAATTCTTTTCACCTTTTATTTTATCTCTATGTGATGTACCTTCCTTTTGTAACTCTCTTATTTTTGTGGTCCTTTTATCACGTGACTTAGTCATATTATTACCCATGTTGTCTTCACACATGTTTGTATTGTCCATACTGTCTGAAATTTTTTCTTCTTCATCATATAAAGGATTTGAGAATACATGAAAATCCTTTTCACACATATCATGGCAGTAGGGAATATGATTTTCCTCTATCATTTCATCACATAAGGGGTTTGAAAATATTTGAAAGCCATTTTCAAATTTGCATACCTCCTCTTTATCAATTGTATCATCAAGGTACTCAGGTATGGATTCACTCTCCTCATGACTGGTACAATATTCTTCATCAATGTTAGCAATAATGTCTTCAGGTTCTGACTTGTACTCACAAACATCATCAATTGCTTCTTCATCAGATGGGACTTCCAAAGGGATAACTGATTCTTCTATATATTCATCTTCATTTGCATCTCTTATGTTGGTGTTACTCGTCTCACGCAAATCATGTAGTTTTTTATTCAATTCTTCAAGAATTGAACATGCTGATTCCAAACTATCAGACCCACATTCTCTCACGATCAATTCCTCCAGTATAGCTGAATTAAGTTGTGTATTATCAAGCATTTGGAAATAAGTCACCATTATTCTGCCAATCAATTTTTCTATAGATTCACCTTCCTTTCTTCTTATGTTGTAGATTGCATTGCCGCAATCATAATCTGATTGAATCTGATTTTGGTATGGATAACCAATTGAAGGGCTAGCAACTGAAGTGTTGTCCTCGATTACACCATAGAATTCTTCCATGAACCACCACTCAAGTTCTTGCCATGATGAGATACTTTGTGGGGGTAACAAGTTGAATGACTGCTCTGCAACATCCTCCAATGTTAGCACAAACCATTTCATGATCGTTTCTTCTGAGTAGATTCTGAAGGTCTCAATAAACCAATAAAATGATTTTAGGTGCCCAATTGGTGATTCCTTTTCATCTCCATGGAACCTCGGCATACAGATCTTCAACTCATAGGGAAATACATATGGATACTCAAGGATGTTACCAAAATCCAATGGCTTAAATCTTCCTAGAATATTCCTGTCTCTTTGTGGCTGTGGTTGCCACTGTGCATATTTTTCTGAAGATGCTTCTCCATAAAAATATGGATATTCAAACATACTGAATGCTACTGATCTTTTTTCATTTAATTTTCCTTTTTACAGAGTCGCCACCTCTTTCATAGAGGACATAAGTTATTTATTTATTCTGAGTTCTCTCCCACAGCAGAGTCTTAATAATTCTTCCCCAGCAGAGTCGCCAATCTGTTGGGTCTCAAATCAACAGATTGGATAGGTTCTAAGGAAATGCCAACTCCTATGATCAAACCCTCCAATTGACTTGGCCAACTTATAGAGTGAACCTATTTGGTTACTAACTCTCTCACTTTAGGCTCTGCAGGACCTAGGCGGGTATACCTACTCACTAGTTGTTCCTTCAGCTAATGCTTTTTATAGCAGATTTAGTGTCTTAATCTGATATCTTCTAGTCTCAGAATGGCATAAGTTTCTTAAACAGATTGATTTCAAATGTGTGTATTGATCTATGTATCTTGTAAAAGTATATATGTTACACTTTGGCTAAATTACCTACTATACCTACTCTACTAATCCTAATGCTTAAAAGTAAAGGGTAATTGGTATGGTTAAAGGGTTTGTTTATAAATGACCAGTGCCTTTCCTCTTATTTGGGCTAGAGAGTCTTATATTTCTTCAGGACTTATTGTGTAAACTTATGAGACAGTTTTTAATCCCACCACCTCTCGATGAGTCTGTCAGTTACTATTTCTTATGAGCTCTACTTCAATGTCTATATTGTAAACTGCTTGAATGAATTTAACCCTAACTTTTAAGAGACCATCCAAGGAAGAATTACAAGGAACAATTACAATTCGCAAGTAAATCTTTTTGATCCAAATCTACAATATGAAACAAAGAATTTTACTGGAAGAACATGAATAACCTTATCCACTTTTAGATAATATCATAAGCAACTGCCTTCTAAAAATATGTTAACTCTCAACACATATGAGAAAGAAAATGCAACTGGTTATTTTTGATAAAAAGTTTAAAAGTACAAAATTGCCTCCACCTCTTCTATCTCTATTCTCTCATTTTCTCTCTGTTTTTCTTTTTACATTTTACATCACACATATATATATGTGTTTGAATGGTTTTCATACCCCTTTGGGTGAAAAGACACCCCCCTTTTAAATAAAAATAATTCCAAATCCCGAAATTGCCTTAGTTTATGTAATTAATTGTCACTTTACAAGTTGTTTAGGCATATTAGAGGTATTTTAAGGCTATTTTATGGGTATATAATGGATAAATGGTCTTTAAATGATGTAAATAGCCCCTTTGGTGCTTCACACTCCATTTTTTATGCCCATTATTGTGTTTATGTTATGGTTTCATATTGTGCAACAAATATAAAATATATTACTTGTACCTATTCAATATATATATATATATATATATATATATATATGTATATATATATATTTAGAATTTTTCTTGCTCCTTGTATTGGAATTTGGCATTCTAAAAATTGCAAATTTTAGGGTTCCAACAGTGGCTCTGTCTGGGGATGGATGCCCCTTGTGGGCATAGCAAGAATTCAGATCTCTGGTAGAGCAGACCATGTGCCTAATTCATTGACCTATTTTGGTGGCCTCAAGCCCAAAAACTGAACACCAATTCTTTCCTCTATCAAACATCTGATTCTCATCATGAAGTAGTATAAAAACTTTGAAATTAGTGATATCACCTGATTGGCAATTCCTGTCATAAGATGCATTATCCATCCTTATTTTATAAGGATTCTTTATTTCACCTGGATTACCATTATCCCCTATTCCATAGGAAATGATATTTATACTTTTACAAAAGTTTGCTTCTTGTGGCATCCGCATATTCTTCATCTCTATTTTATTGGAATGCTGCATATCATCTAACTGGTAATTCTTTTCACCTTTTATTTTATCTCTATGTGATGTACCTTCCTTTTGTAACTCTCTTATTTTTGTGGTCCTTTTATCACGTGACTTAGTCATATTATTACCCATGTTGTCTTCACACATGTTTGTATTGTCCATACTGTCTGAAATTTTTTCTTCTTCATCATATAAAGGATTTGAGAATACATGAAAATCCTTTTCACACATATCATGGCAGTAGGGAATATGATTTTCCTCTATCATTTCATCACATAAGGGGTTTGAAAATATTTGAAAGCCATTTTCAAATTTGCATACCTCCTCTTTATCAATTGTATCATCAAGGTACTCAGGTATGGATTCACTCTCCTCATGACTGGTACAATATTCTTCATCAATGTTAGCAATAATGTCTTCAGGTTCTGACTTGTACTCACAAACATCATCAATTGCTTCTTCATCAGATGGGACTTCCAAAGGGATAACTGATTCTTCTATATATTCATCTTCATTTGCATCTCTTATGTTGGTGTTACTCGTCTCACGCAAATCATGTAGTTTTTTATTCAATTCTTCAAGAATTGAACATGCTGATTCCAAACTATCAGACCCACATTCTCTCACGATCAATTCCTCCAGTATAGCTGAATTAAGTTGTGTATTATCAAGCATTTGGAAATAAGTCACCATTATTCTGCCAATCAATTTTTCTATAGATTCACCTTCCTTTCTTCTTATGTTGTAGATTGCATTGCCGCAATCATAATCTGATTGAATCTGATTTTGGTATGGATAACCAATTGAAGGGCTAGCAACTGAAGTGTTGTCCTCGATTACACCATAGAATTCTTCCATGAACCACCACTCAAGTTCTTGCCATGATGAGATACTTTGTGGGGGTAACAAGTTGAATGACTGCTCTGCAACATCCTCCAATGTTAGCACAAACCATTTCATGATCGTTTCTTCTGAGTAGATTCTGAAGGTCTCAATAAACCAATAAAATGATTTTAGGTGCCCAATTGGTGATTCCTTTTCATCTCCATGGAACCTCGGCATACAGATCTTCAACTCATAGGGAAATACATATGGATACTCAAGGATGTTACCAAAATCCAATGGCTTAAATCTTCCTAGAATATTCCTGTCTCTTTGTGGCTGTGGTTGCCACTGTGCATATTTTTCTGAAGATGCTTCTCCATAAAAATATGGATATTCAAACATACTGAATGCTACTGATCTTTTTTCATTTAATTTTCCTTTTTACAGAGTCGCCACCTCTTTCATAGAGGACATAAGTTATTTATTTATTCTGAGTTCTCTCCCACAGCAGAGTCTTAATAATTCTTCCCCAGCAGAGTCGCCAATCTGTTGGGTCTCAAATCAACAGATTGGATAGGTTCTAAGGAAATGCCAACTCCTATGATCAAACCCTCCAATTGACTTGGCCAACTTATAGAGTGAACCTATTTGGTTACTAACTCTCTCACTTTAGGCTCTGCAGGACCTAGGCGGGTATACCTACTCACTAGTTGTTCCTTCAGCTAATGCTTTTTATAGCAGATTTAGTGTCTTAATCTGATATCTTCTAGTCTCAGAATGGCATAAGTTTCTTAAACAGATTGATTTCAAATGTGTGTATTGATCTATGTATCTTGTAAAAGTATATATGTTACACTTTGGCTAAATTACCTACTATACCTACTCTACTAATCCTAATGCTTAAAAGTAAAGGGTAATTGGTATGGTTAAAGGGTTTGTTTATAAATGACCAGTGCCTTTCCTCTTATTTGGGCTAGAGAGTCTTATATTTCTTCAGGACTTATTGTGTAAACTTATGAGACAGTTTTTAATCCCACCACCTCTCGATGAGTCTGTCAGTTACTATTTCTTATGAGCTCTACTTCAATGTCTATATTGTAAACTGCTTGAATGAATTTAACCCTAACTTTTAAGAGACCATCCAAGGAAGAATTACAAGGAACAATTACAATTCGCAAGTAAATCTTTTTGATCCAAATCTACAATATGAAACAAAGAATTTTACTGGAAGAACATGAATAACCTTATCCACTTTTAGATAATATCATAAGCAACTGCCTTCTAAAAATATGTTAACTCTCAACACATATGAGAAAGAAAATGCAACTGGTTATTTTTGATAAAAAGTTTAAAAGTACAAAATTGCCTCCACCTCTTCTATCTCTATTCTCTCCTTTTCTCTCTGTTTTTCTTTTTACATTTTACATCACACATATATATATGTGTTTGAATGGTTTTCATACCCCTTTGGGTGAAAAGACACCCCCCTTTTAAATAAAAATAATTCCAAATCCCGAAATTGCCTTAGTTTATGTAATTAATTGTCACTTTACAAGTTGTTTAGGCATATTAGAGGTATTTTAAGGCTATTTTATGGGTATATAATGGATAAATGGTCTTTAAATGATGTAAATAGCCCCTTTGGTGCTTCACACTCCATTTTTTATGCCCATTATTGTGTTTATGTTATGGTTTCATATTGTGCAACAAATATAAAATATATTACTTGTACCTATTCAATATATATATATATATATATATATATGTATATATATATATTTAGAATTTTTCTTGCTCCTTGTATTGGAATTTGGCATTCTAAAAATTGCAAATTTTAGGGTTCCAACACCAGGTTATTGTAATTGAGAAGTGAGCTCTAGGCAGTGTGCCTGAATGCTTGTTCATTCCCATATTGTAATATTATTTTCTTACTAGCCATAGTGGAACAATATTGTGGGTTCAAATACCATTGTAGTTTTTCCCATTTGGGTTTCCATGTAAAAATCTAGTGTTATTCTCTTGAGGTTGTTTGTTCTATGTTTCTGCATTTCAGTTTCATTTGTGTGCTTCTATTGGTTTAAAGTTAAGTTTGAAAATATTCTAACCGGTAGATCACTGATTCACCTCCCCTCTCCATAATCCCCAATTCCAATAATTGGTATCAGAGCCTAGTTCCTTTAAGGAAGCTTAACCACTTGAGGAAGGTCTGGGAGATTGATTCAATAGATTTCAGTTTTCGGAGACAACTTAGTGTGGCACTTGAGGATCTTGATGCAACAAGAAATGAGATCTATACCTTGAAGAAAAACTTGAATGTTGTTGATGACTTCATTAATGACCTGAAGGATCAAGTGAGCACATCAAGAGACAAGAGGAAAGCATTGATGGACAAGTTGAAGGAGAAATAAGATCAGATCATGGAATATCGGGCTAAAGCTGATGAAGTTGACAAGCTTGAGAGAGAGAATTTTGCCTTAAAGAATGAGATGCAATCCATTGTGATGAGGATGACTAAGGAGATTGAGGACCGAAAGAAGAATGGAGAGAATATGGTACAATCATCGAAGGAAAGAGACATGATGAATGATTCAAGCTTACCTATGAGAATGATCAATTGAAGCTTGAGTTGACACAATGAAGGAATAATGGTCAAGAACTTGAAAGATAGATTGCTACCTTGAGAGATGAACTTGCTACTGCTAATGATTACAAAATCTAATTCAAAGCTAGCTCAACAAGGCTTGATTAGATGCTGGAAAGTCAGAGACATGGAAAGGACATGCGAGGACTTTGATTTGAGAAAGGTGAATCCTCCAAATCTAGACAAGGCATTACAAAACTTGATCTGAAGAAGAGCAAAAATCCTACAGTAAGACAGGCTAATGATCATAAACTCAATGGTAGATGCTTTACTTGCAATAAATTTGGTCATATGGAGAATCAATGCAGAAGTAGGATGAATAATGGAATGAACAACATGAATAATGTTCCTACCTTTACTAGACAATATTTAATAAGCAATAATTTTGGTCACAAGTCAAATATGTGTAGAGAAGCAATGAATAACTTCCAAAACAAGAGGTGCTATGCTTGTGGGATGTCTAGGAATATCTCTAACTAGTGAAAGATGAGACCAAATCAGATAAACTTTAGACCTATGCAAAGTGTTGTGCCTGTGAAGTGTGATACCTACAAGTGCAACACAAAATACTCAATAGATCATTACAAGCATGGCTATAAAATTTAAAACAAAGGAAGATAAAACCATGACAAAGCGATCTATCACCTCCTAAGAGATGCGAGTGTGGATTTTCTCTCAAATTTGGATAAGAAAATTCCAGTGACTTGACTACACCTAGATGGAGGATTTGAAATGATAATGATGCAATTAAGCTAGAAAAGAGAATGATTAAGCTACATGATTCAACAATTATGATAGAAAATGATCAAATTAAGCTAGATCTAAGATGCAATTGCCTATAATAACAATGCTCAAAATGATATGCTAAGAGATACTATGCCTATAGTAACACTGCCTAAAATGCAGATGAGATGGGATGATTATTGCTCCAAAATGGGGGATTTTAATAGGCGCGGACACTTAAAAATAATTATTTTAATTATTTTTAATTCCTCGCATAATTAATTAATTAATTATGTTAATTCAAATTCTTCTCAATATTAATTAAATATAATTAATATTGTCACTATAGCATATGATTGATTTATTTAATAAATCAATCCCTTTCTTTATTCTTCTAAAAAAAGTCAAATCCTCACAAATCTTCCTCTTAGCTAATTAATTTCAATTAATTAGTTAACCTACATGATTCCTACAAATCATCTTCTTAATTCATTCTTCTAGAAACTCCCTAAACTCACTTAACATTATTCTTCTAATTTTTTATTCCCTCCACTCATTCTCTCTCCTAGTCAAATTCTCCCACAAATATTAATCCCACCTAACATTTCCTCTAATCCCCCTCCTAATGAGTCATTAATGGTTAATCATCATGATTAGCCACAGGAATCAACGGTCAAGATTGAGTCTGAAGATATCAATGGTGAAATTGAAGGAGGTTGGAAAAGAGGTTGGAGGAAAGGGGACATTTGTCATCTCTATGTTGACAAGTGTCAAGGGTCTTCCAAGAGAGGGGACATGTGGCCCAAGAATGCCATGTGTCTCAAGGGGAGAGTATCCACACCATATGAGGTTAGGATAAGGAGGTTAGGATGTGCAAGCTAAGATAGGTTTAATTAAACCCAGGGTTTGATGGAATGGGTTAGGTTTAGAAGTGGTTAGGTTAGGAGGCATGTGGGTAATTTGAATTTAAAAATTCAAATAATAGGAAAAGACTAATTAACTTTCAACAACTCATAAATTGATTTGTTTTAATTAATTAGAAGATTAGGAGAATTAATTGAAGATGGGGGAAAGATTAATTAATTTCAATTAATTAATCAAAGGGGACTATTGAAATGAACCTATTAAATAAATCCTTAGATTTATTAATAAGTAGATGAAATGGGGAATTTAATCAAATTGCTTAATGAATTCAATTAAATTAGGAAGGGGGATTAATTAAATAATTGCTTATTTAATTAATTATCTTCATACCATTTTTAGGTGTATACACAAAGAAATGTTGTTTTTCAAGAATGTAACAAAACTGGTCACATTGCAAAGTACTGCAGAAGCAAGAATAGTGCTCTGGTAGACAAGAACAAATCAGGTGAGAAGGAAAAGATGAAGTTCGAATAGATCAGAGACAAGCATGCACAGATGTGGGTCAAAAAAGATGAATCTAAAGTAGAAAAATGGATCTACACCTGAATCCGATGCAGGATATTTATTCAGTAACTAGGGCTTTATGCCTTAGGGGGAACTTTTCATGCAGATTCTAAGAACCCCCTCTTCGGTGATCTGTAATCGATTCCAGAAGGTTGCAGAAGGCTTGGATTATATATGCAGATGTTATCCAAAAGTTTCAGAGAAGATTTGATGCTCCGGTAAGCGACTCTGGAAATCATGGTAATTGGATGTTGCATTTATTATAGTGAAGAATTAGGTTTTTGAAAGATAAAAGGCATTTGAAAGCTTCATTTGTCACAATGCAATCAAGCGATCAATGCAAAGAAGAAGAGTGAAGTGATTTGGTGATTTCAACGACGATCTCAACGACTCTAAAGCGAATTTTAGTGCCCGACTATGAATCAAGGTATTTATCCGTCTAGGCTTTCAGTTTCTGCAAACCCTAAATTCGAAATGGCTTCAACTTCTAGTATTGCTACCCCATTGGTCGTGGATATTAAGGATAGGGCCATGCCCATATTCAAGAAACACCCTTTCAAGTCGAATGAGGATGATCCAGAAGGTGCATTTTCCTCGGTACCCTATGGTGTGCTTCACAATGAAGATAGTAGGGCATACATACATTGTGATCTCGAGGAGCTTGGTAATGCAGATATGTTGGACCTGTATAACAAACACTTGGCAGATAGTTCGAGAAATCTTAAAACAGAGTACAAGGTTCTTTAGGACAAGGGTTTTTCATAATTTGTCCATTTTTTGTTGTTCGACGAAGCAGAGTGGATCTGGTACATTCTTAGTCAAGTTCATGATGAGTTGATATGCTTTGACAGGCCTCACAAGATCACCAAATAAGCAATTCAAGTTGTGACATGCCTCAGTGAAACCGATGAAGTACCTAGCATGAGGAAAGTATCGAATGACATGGTGATAGCGGCTACTGGTTCAAAATTTGACAGTAGAGAAATGACCATAAATGACATTTTGGAGAATGATGTGAAGTTTGCATCAATGGTGGTTGGTTACAAGGTTTACCAATCCAACAAACACAACTCAGTCTCCGGTATTTCCATTTACTCTGCATATTAGATGTTGAAAGAAGCCAAAAGGTATGACCTGTATACAATCCTCTTAAATGAGTTGTTAAGTAATTTGAAGAAAATTAAGCAAGTTAAAAATCACACTTTCAAATATGGAACTCTTTTTTATTTGCTTGGCCTTGTACTTCTTGAATGAGATACCCAGTGCGAAAGGGAAGGTCCAATGGGCCTATGATAGACTGGTGACAATGCAGATCAAAGAGGGATTATGGGGAATAGGAGATGCTACAATGTGAATATCTACTCTTTGGGGATACTTCAAATCTTTCCAAGCAACAATGAAAAGCAAAGAAAGAATGCCTAAGAAAATTATGGAAAAGTATGAGCAAACCATATGCTTCATGGTTGACAAGGATAAATGTCCAATGGAAGTTGTAGAGCCTAGAATAGTATGGATCATGCCCATGGGGTATAAAGTTGACTCTATCACTCTTGAGGCTTATGCTCAACATTTATTGAGTCAACTGGTTGATCCTAAGGAAGGGAGATTTGGAACATCCAAGGAGAAGGATCTTATTTTGCACATGCAATTCATTGTACCTACCAAAAAAAGGAAAGCTACAAAGATGGTTGAGGATGTGGCAGCTCAGATGGGATTCACTTGGGAGGAGGTGAAGAAAGAAAGAGAAAGACATGCACAAAAAGAGGCCAAAGAGGAAACCGAGAAGCCTAAGGTCGATTTGGTTCCCTTCAAGGTCAAACCGAAAGAAACCAAGTCTGCTCTTGCTCCGGTGACACCATCTTTAGGACCTAACCCATCCAAGAAAGGTGTGTCAAAGTAAAAGGAGAAGTCCAAGAGGACTTATGTTGATGTGTCCTCGGTGGCCTTTAAGACAGAGTCTGAGGAGGAAGCAGGAAAGGTGAAGAAGAAAGGTGATCAATTTGTTAGAGTGGTGAGGAAGTCGTAGTCTGGTGGAGCCCAGCAAAGAAAGAAGGCCAAATCTGATCTTGCTCCTACTGGAAGGCCCAAAAGAGGCAGATAGGTCGGGAGTCAAATTGACAAAGACCTTGAGTCTAGTGACCAAAGTACATAATTGTTCCTCCATTGTCAACTTACCAGCTAATAGATGAAATAATAGTTGATGGGAAAAAGAATCCGGGAGCTTATTATGAGAATCTAGATGAAGGTGATCAGAGAAAGGTGGAAGAAGCAGTTGTATTATACCTGCACAGTTTTAGCAAAACATTAATTGAGCTAGAGAAAAGCATTCCCAAGGATTTGTACAATTTTATTGATGCAAGGAGAATGACAACAAGCAAAGAAGATAAAGAGATGAAAGAGAGAACTAATAAATGTATGCACCCGTATCACTCATGAAGAAGCCAAGAGGCTTATTGAGGAAGCGAATAAGAAAGAATTTAGAAACAAAAACAGAGTGAACTGATTAATGATTGGGAAGGTAGAGGAATTAGTGAAGGAAACAAAGGAAACCTGGAGAATGATAATTGTAAATGATCCATTGTACAAAGATGCATTCAAGTCTTCTCAGCTGGAAGAAAAGCAAGGTATTTTTGGTGGTTAGAAGGGTGAAACTCAGATTGCAGGACATTTGAAAGATCAAGGTAACACAACACTTGACACTGAGACTAGTGATACCCATCTAGTGCTGGACAATTCAACAGCCCCTAAGATCCAAAAAGATGATACTGCACCAAGTGGAAACATTGGTGCAAAAGATAAAGGGGACGAGACAGAGAAAAAAGGATGTTGGGAGTACATAGGCTAAGGTCACTGAGGTAGATAAAGGCAAAGGATTAGCTGATCTGACAATTGTCACTCCTCCGATTACTACGACCCCACCTCAGATCTCTATAAATCTTGATGGTCTTGTCAACCTTGGACAAATGTCTCCTACATAGAAGCTCATGGTCACAACTACTGTGTAAGCCCAAGCCAGTAAGGACTTGGTGAAGTCGGAGTCTGAAGATAAGAAGCTTATTTTGATGTCGATAGATGTTTTGCAAAAGGTGGCTCCAAATGTACGGTTGGATTCTAATAATATCCCCTCTGGTAAATTGTTGCAATTGGTTAACAGTGTAAATATCAGTTTTGATTCTTAGGATGTTAGGATGTAGACATTTCAGAAGATGATTAAGGATGATAGAGTAAGACTAAATAAGAGATTTTAGATTATTTCTAATGCATTGTCAGAAGGCAGTAAACTGTACAAGTCTTGTCTAATTTTGCCTAAATTCAGTATAGATATAGACAAGTAGATAGGTGTTTGTCAGGGCAAGCTTGCTAGTATTTTAGAGTCCTTTGAACCAAATGTAGCTCTAACCAACAATATTGAAGGTCATATTATAGCTCTAAATGATCAGATCTCAAGCCTCCAAGTGGACAAGGACAATTTTTTGAGAAAAGTTGGTGAACTCTGGAACCTGGTTGCCCCTCGGTTCGACACCATGTTGAGTAATAAGGTAGACTGTATGAAGGAAATGGCTTGACCTATGCCATCTGATCTAAAGGAATTAGAGATTCATGCAACTGTATTTAGAGCATTCATCACAGTTTTGGATAACTTGAAGAGTGGGTGGGATACTCACCTACTTTTTAAGACTATTTATACTGACATCTTCAAGTATTTGTGAAGTTTATGGTGAATATCTCTATATATAAATTTTGGACAACACCCCATCTTTGGAATTATTGTCAAAGAGGGAGATAAATGATGAAAAATGTACAAAAGACTGTAATTATAGATTTCATAATTATTTTTCTAAGGGGGGGCCTTACAATTCTTTTGATTCAGTGTACAATGCTTAACTCTTATCCATTTTTCATGAGTGTTGCCATCAATGCCAAAAGGGGAGATTGTTGGTAATTGGAACTCACTTGGTGGTTTCTGACCTGGTTTCTAGTGGCTGATTAATGATCTATGGTTGTCATTGATGACAACTCTCCATGGAGATTCGATCTGGTATCCTTAATTCTTCTTAATCGGAAGCGGATGTTAACCAAATAGCCTATTAACCGATATTTCAAGACGAACATAACAGTTTTGGGTCCGAAAGCTTTCCAGTGATTGCGGTGCATTGAAACATGCTTGGATTGATTGAGCCGACATAGAGACATCATTTTATTATTGTTTTGGTGATCCGATTAAGCCGACATGTGATTACATGTTACATTAGCAGCCCGACATGGTAAAAGATCTATTTTGTGATTGTTGATATATAAGTTTGGTGTAGATGATCTTTTTGGTGAATGATATGATTGCATGCGAGCGAGTGGTGATCGAGAACCCTTTGTAGCATAGTTTCACGTGTGTATTCTTGATCCGGTAGTTGACTAAGATAATGAACATGGCAGAATAGAGAAGGTGATCCATTTAGTATATTTGGCACTCAACCGAAACTCATCCAAGCATTGCAGATGCTATTTCAGATTTCATTCACTGTAATTCATCACTGTAACTAATTTGTAAGGTAGTGAGCCTTCCATGAGGGTTGTAGCCTTTCGAGTTATTGTAATTGAGCAGTGAGCTCTAGGCAGTGTGCTTGAATGCATGTGCATTCCCATCTTGTAATATTATTTTGCTACTGGACATAGTGGAATAATATTATGGGTTCAAATGCCATTGTGGTTTTTCCCATTTGGGTTTCCACGTAAAAAATTTAAAAAATGAGGTGGAAAACTTAGGCCACACTTAGAGGGTGGAGGATGTCAATAATAATGTTGAAAAGATTCAATTATTTGCAATCACTCTTATAGGAAGATTTCAAGGTGAGTATTCTAACTTGAATAAAGATGAAACTAAGACAGACATAGCAAATATTAAGAAAAATATCATAGAATTTGAGTATCTAGAAATGACTCATAATTTTTTAAAAAGATGACGAGGAACTCTTAAGTGAAATTTTGTAGAAGTACAATGAATAATATACAAATTTGTGTTCAAAATTATCCTAAAAATTCATGATTTCATATAGACAGAATATTTCATTAGAGGTTTGACTATATAGATTCAAGGAGAACTCATCCAACACACTCTTCCTACACAAAAAAAGCACTAGATGCTACATTATTCTTGGAAATTCTTGGCCAACCATCATGAAGGAATACTTGTTGGATGGAATAAGTGGATAACAAATAAGAACTACAATTGTAGTACACAAGTGAGGGTCATATTACAATCAATTGTTTGGTGGTGAGAGCTCAAGCAATAAGTGTTACAAAATTTCCTTAACTTTCACATATTCTTGAATATGATATTTGTCATGACAAGCATTCTACACAATCTTGTACTCTATTATAGAAAATGCATAGCTTGTAAAATGTTGACTTTTATTTGTGAGGTTTATTGTTCTGCTACTCATGACACCAACTCATGTAGGGTGGCACGTGCTTTAGGGGACTAGTGCAAAATTGATAATGACACCATCCACACAACTTGTACAATACCAAATAAAATAATATGAATCACAAATTTAAAATCAAGGATATAACCAAGGTTATGCCATGCAAAATGAAGGATCTCAAAGTTAGGATAGGGTTAAAAAGGAATATTTTCGCACATACATGAAGGATATCAAATATATGATATAGGTTAAAAAGGAATATTTCTACACTTAAAAGCAAAAAATATCAAAGCCAACATAACCTAAGAAGAACCTAAAATATAAGTTCACTACAGGGGCAGGATAGTACCATAAAGGGCTTGATAATGGGTCATTTTGGAAGCAATGTAACGTGTAGTAGTATACCACCAATTAGCTAGGGGTAGCCTCTTAGCCCAATACATATTTTTCCTAGACATAAATCAACATAAATAAGTCTCAAGATACTTGTTGACAATTTCTATTTGACCATCCATCTGAATATGATAAGTTGGACGAGTTGAGGTGAAGGAAATTTCTTATAACTTAAGCAATTCTTTCCAAAATCTACTAACAAAGGATCTATCATGATTGATACTAATAGAATTAGAAATCCCTGTGGATTTTGAAGACGAAATCCAATAAATGTTAAGAAACCACAACAACATTGTAAGGTTGTACCAGTGCGTGGCATAAAAATACACATATTTGGTCAAGTAATACATTGCCACCAAGATGACCTTTTTAGCACTTAAGGGTGCAAACCTACGGTAAAATCAATAAAAGTAGCAATCCAATCCTAATTGAGGATAGGAAGTAGCTACATCAATATTATAGATATGAGAGTTTCCCCTTTACTACTTAGACATGCACCATTTATTCAACTCTACAAATGCATTAACATCCTGCTTATGATTATCCAAAAATAAGTCCTACTTTGTTCATGAAAAATATCTTCAAGAAACCTTAGTGTCCTATAGTGGAGTAGGGGGAAAATTCGACTAGTAATTAAGGCTTGAGAACCCAATTGGGGAGTAAGTAAATCTTATCATGATAGGTGAGTATTTGGCCTATCTAGCAAAATCATGATATTGATTGTCCATCTTGATTCAACTTTTGAATGATATCTTGAGCTATAGCATTAGCATCTTATTCATTTCAAGGATCTAATTTATTTAATTGAGAACTAATATGAAAAGAGAAAAGATGGATCCTTCCTCTGCATA
Organism: Cryptomeria japonica; assembly: GCF_030272615.1. Taxonomy (NCBI): domain Eukaryota; kingdom Viridiplantae; phylum Streptophyta; class Pinopsida; order Cupressales; family Cupressaceae; genus Cryptomeria; species Cryptomeria japonica. The sequence continues at coordinate 4,210,998 of NC_081408.1, read as the reverse complement.
TTAGGATAAGAGGGAACTTACTTCCGTATTTTCCATACTCTTCTTATAGACAATCTCGTAGTCACATTCATGCATCTTTTTCCACCCATTTTTTGTTATTTCAAAGAAGAGAATCTTTGCTACAAACTATATATATGAAGATATTATGATACTTTTATAAATAATGCATGTACCGATAGAGAAGGATGTCATTATTAGATAGCATGGAAGATAGCTAACATTCCTTTTTACATGCTGATTTAGTCGAGTTAAACTGAGTAAGTTATTGACTATCGAATGTTAAGGGTTATCCGTCTTGCATCAACATTGCACCTAGTTCGATGCCAAACATATCATACTCCAAAGTTAAGAGTTTCTAAATATATAATGGGACCAAAAGTAAAGTGGAACTCATGACTTTTCCGAAAACTGGGGTGGGCCCCTACTATTCTATGGGCGTATTGATTTCTACCTAACAACTGATGTTTGTTTGTCTTCGACAGGGTTGCTTCCCAACCGATTGAGGGGAACTCGTGAATTTTTTTAGTGCGGTACGAGAGACCTCTATTGATTTAGACCAATTAAAGGAGTTATTTTAAAGAAATTGTTTTCTCAATCTCGCTTTAATATTTCTAGACTACAAAAAATGGTTATCCCAAGCCAACAATATAGTTTTCCAATTTCTCAAACTCATTTTGATATTTCTAGACAAGATATGCTCAACATAGTTTAGTAAGGGGACCAACAAAGTCATCACTTGAATTAGGGCCAAAGTGAAACAAGGCTTCCTTGTCAAATTCAAACTAAGTGAGATATTGTAAAGTCTTGTTCAACCATTGAAACCATTAAAAGGTTTGTTTCTTCAAGGAAAAAAATACAACAGAGAGACTTTGATCCTAAGGAATTGATAACTATAAAATATCGACCAACCTTGCTCAACAAACTAGTCAGATGCATAGCAAATTTAAAAGAAACCCTAATTTAAGGGTAGAAGGAGGGTCACCATAATCAAGGTACTTGAAACTTGTTATAGTAGTGGAAGTTTGGTTTTTTTTTTTACACTTGAGAGTAGTTAGTTCATTTGGTGGTAGAGTTCTAGTAGTGAGCCTTTAGTAAAGTCTATATGAGCCTAAATATTAGAGCTAAAATAATCCTCACTTCAATATACGTTAATGGGAAATCTATCTTAGCCAAGAAGCAAAACTCTTATAAGGATATTTGAAAAGCCTCATCATTGGGTTTCTAACCCAAAAAGAACAAATATTGTACATGCAAGGGGATTTTTTAGTAAAAACACGAGCAATAGATTAGTTCAACTATAACTATAACTAGTTTCTAACCATAAACATCTCTCTAATGATAGGTGAAAGCATATGATGGATATCTTAGATGCCTCTGAATTAATAAAACTACACACATGCATTGCCATAAAAAGAGCTTGTATGCCACTTGTAATGATCCTACAAGATAAAATATATTCAACATAAAAAATATTATGAAAACAAGAGAAATAAAATGCTTTTATTATTTTCGTAGCACCACTTTGAGGAGGTAACCTCTAGATAGAGCATTCACTTTATTAATTTACGCTAGTTTCATCAATAAAATTTCTATTTTGTATTCTCCTATGTATTTTTTTCTGAAAACAAATTATACAAAAAAAGGGTCTTAAGTCCATCATATAGAAACAACAAAATATCTATAACCAAGAATATAAAAGAAAAAGAGAAGTCTTGAATTAGAACTCAAGGTCAAACTCATCCTTTTCTTAATAGTTGATCCATAACTTTTGTCTTATGCGTAATTTATTATATTCTTATAATAGAATTTCAATTTTATTTATTGTTGCATACAACTTTTAAAATTTCTATTTACTTCATCAAAGAAGACAAATACTCAAACATAAACATGAAAAAATCAAATATGATAAAAATTGGCAATCACGATACAAAATCCAATAAGAAAAAATAAAATCACCAAACCCAAACTATATAAAAAGTTCCCTCTTAAAGAAACCTACATGAGCCTAATAAATATGACATGGACATCTTCCAAATGTCACACGTAGAACAAGTGGCTAGGAAAATATTTATTAAATTTCCACAATAAAAAGTGTGACTCAATCAGATAACAAATTACTCAAAATTAAAAAATAATTAATTAATTAAATTTTTTAATTTTTAAAATATAAAAAAAAAGGAATTAAATTCCTAACTGAACACCTAAGTATTTGGATAATTTGCCCTATACACCTGCCAGTTGCATTTACGTGAATGTTTCAACAAATGCATTATGTGCACATCCTCCATTTATAACTTGCCCTTGCACAAAAAGCAGCCACAAAATAGAGCCCGTGACGTTGGCATCCACTGAGCGGGAAGAAAGACATTTAAAATTTAAAAGCATCCGCAATTTGAATGTAACTGCGGGGCGGGAATAACAGAAAAAGAAACGGACGGAACGGAGTTAGAAAAGTCAAGGAGTCAAAGAGCTTAGAGTGTGCTCTTTAAGGCTGGCCATCCCAGGATCACACCATATGAAACATTATAGTTATTGCAGATGTAATTAAAAGCTATTGAAATGCAGAATTTAGTTGATGAAAACGCTTTGGCCTTCTTCGCATCGAACAGTTGCTGCTTCAGAATGTGGTGCTCCATTCCTTGTGAGGTGACTTCCATCAAAATGTGAGGTTTGTGCACTCTTTTACTATGATATTTTGATTCATTGTCATTCGCATTTTTTCCCCTGTTTTCTGAACATCTAGTTTTGCTTTCAGTTGAGCCCCTGACCTGGGAATAGCGATTAGGGCTAGGTTACTTCCACATTAAAATAGTATTTTTTCGTTAGCGGTTTCTGACTGCGGATTCGACCATTTTTTGCGGGTATTTTCTTTGGGTGAGATGAAGTTTCGTCTTGTCTAAAAAATTTAGTTCATGTCAAGTAGATTCGAGGGTTTTTTCATTTTTTCTAGTTGTTGTTCTATGGACGAATTTGTAGCAGAATTTAAATCATGAGATTTTAAAGCTAATATTAATGAGATCTTTCGAGTTTTGAGATTTATGGGTTCTTGTTTTTTCGGAGGTTATTGGAATTTTGCAGTAAAATGTATGATTTGATTCTATGTAAGCATTTGAAGTTTAAACAGCGACGGCCGGAAAACTTATAGCATCGAGCTAATCAAATTTCGGCAAGTCATGATAACTTCGCGAGCGGCCATTAAAGAGGGACCTTAATTTGGAGTCTCCATCTGGCGATGCGGCTCCCTCATCATTCTCCAGACTGACCGCCGTAAACCGTTTCCAATTTCGCCGGCGGATTTAGAAGGCATAATAATGGATAATCATGAGTATAATTCAATCGCCTTCAATTTTGACTGCAAAATCCCAATTTACCCGCTACTCTGATACAGGCAGGAATCACTAAAACCGCCTCTATTTTTTGTACCATTTTATAATGCTGAATGCATTTATCACAGTACTTATGTATTAAATTCCGAATCAATTTTGATTCACAGAAACAGAAATCCCTAAACCTACTCAAATTTTTTGACGCCTATGGTCCAGATTCATTTAAGAGAGCTTGGAGTGCTTGTACATCGTCCCGTGCAATAATTTTTACACAAAATTTGTGCCGCCGTACTCAAAGCTTCGATAGTATAAAACTGAATTGATTGGGAAAAATCTGAGTTCACTTTTAAAAATTCAAAATCTATGAAGAAAAACGATTCAAAATTACAGAGGAAGTATCAAAAAATTCTGTGTGATAATAATGTCAGTTCTTGTTCCCAAACACAAAATCTATCAGAAAAAACTGGGTTTCTATTAAAACAGTTTAAAATTGTAGAGAAAGTAACGGTCAATTATGTGTAATAATTCCGTCAGTTCCTGTTTCCAAATTCGTCTGCAACATTTGACATGGGCTGAAAATTTACACAATATACTGGAGTAGACTCATCTCTAAATGAGCATCTATTTTTTGAAGCTAATATTGCCGCCGGCAAAGTCATTCAAATTAGTGCTGACAAAGTTTATCCCGACTGGTCAGACTTATATCCTCTGTCAAAGTAGAGCTATTAATCACAACCACAAGGCATACATCAGACAAACATACAAGCATAAATTAGCAACAGAATACAGACCTCCTGTACAACCAATTTCTCAAATGTATTAAAAGTGAGACCACTCACCTGCAAATTGCTGCTGTTACAAGTTTTAGACGCTCCACAATTTTTTTTCCCATGTTTCATTCCCATGTTTCAGATGCTTTAAGCAAGTTTGCAAGTCAAAGTCACTTTGGATTTACGAAAACCATTATAAGTGCCCCAATGATTATTTTGTCACTTTGGAATTACGAAAATCATTATGAGTGCCACAATAATTGTTTTTCCAACAATAGAACAACATATGGCAACGATCATCATCAACAGTGGCTATTTCAAGGAAGTAGATATGATCCAATTATTAGGTCTTTATTTAATCAATTGTTTTAAAATTATTTTGTTTTGCAAATGTTCTCTTTTTTGTAAATACAGAAAGAACTGCTTCGAAGCAATATTTTTTGGTGAATATTTTATAGTTATTATTATCCCTAAAAACTTCTTCTTGAGAGCTTATAAATAAGTTCTTTGAGCCTTTGTTCATCAGGTGTAACACATTTATAACATGTAGCTCAAGTATTTAATTTTAGTGTTCCAGTTTAGATTAGAGTTACATTTGTGTGAATTAGTTAGGCTTGCACTTTTTTTTAGCAGAAAGGATCATTTTTGTTCCAAATTTTTCAGCACTTCTATATTTTCAACATTTTCAATAGAATGTTCCTGTTCAGAACTTGCTTCAGTTTTGTTTTTAGAATTTTCTGGTAGATTTTATTGTTATACTCCACCTTCTTGCAATGTGTAGGCTTGAATAGTTCAATTCTCTAATTGAATAAATCTTGCACATGAGAAATTTTTTGTTTGAAGGGATCCTCACATGAGAATTACCTTCTTATAGCTTCCTGTGAAGGTAGTGTGATCTTCATTTTAGGCAATTTTAGAATTTTGCTTTAGAATTTAATAAGTTTTTATTTAAATGGAGAGCTGTAAACTAGTTTTTTAGAATGATGATAAATACAAATCTTTATAAAGGTGGTGCAACATTTCTTCTTTCATTTGGGTTGTACATCCTTTCTTGCTCCCTAAAGTCCTGCAATCACCGGACAAATTACTTATTCCTTTGTCAGTGAGTTTTCTCTAAAAGCTTTTTGGAAAAATAATTTGTGTCAAGCTTTAAAAAACTCTCTTGGGCAATTATTTTTTTGTCTGCCTGCAATTTTGAGTTTACTGGTATTTATAATGAATTTGAGGTATTCACAGTCCATCAGAATGAATGCAACGCCTTTGACACAATTTTTTAAGAAGCGTTTCATTTATTCACTATTGTTTGTTTTTCCATCAGAAAAAATAAATAATGTTGATGGAGTTTGTTTAGCTTTTGAATGAAAACCGAGTTTCTTCAAGTGGGCTTAGTTTCTGTTCTTTCTTTCTGGAAAACAATATTCTATTATTCTTCCATTTTATTGATGGCATCATAAATTATGAAACTCACTTGATTTTTTCTTTAAATTACTTTCTCCACTTTCACAAATGAAGGTGTCATTTATCAGTATGAAGCATGATGTTTGTACCAGTTTCATGTAGTTTCTTTTGGTGGAACCTACCTAGGCTTTACGTTAACTTTGTGATGTCTTCTGACAACTTAGAAAGAAAAAGTAAAGAATCGTGAAGAGATTTCACTCTGATTTCCAATGAAAACCAAATTTCTCTCAGCGGGCTTAACTAATACTCTTCTTGTCATCTAATAGACGTTCTTAGATTTGGGAATTCAACTGCGGTTTTTTTCACATATTAATGTCTCGCTATTATTTATGTAGCTAGACTGTGCAAGACGATTGCACTGTATACAACCATTGGATCTTTTCCCTTGATTTTTTCACCTTTTCTTTATCGACGGACAACATGATTGACATATATCAAATCATATTCATTTTTCATTCGACAGCCAGCCTCCACTGTGCTCTGCTGGTCACGTGGCTCACCTTGCTCACACCAACAACTAGATAATCAACGTCCCAACTAGATAATCAATGTCCCATCAACCATTGACGATGGAATAATTGTTCCAGGGAATGGTATTATGACAATTTTGATGGTGTGGTCATCTCTCCTACTCGCCTTTCTGTCTGATTTACACTTCACTTTTCTGAAGTGTTTCAGTCAGTTTCACATGGTTCCTTGTGGAAACTCGAATCTGCCTAGGCACTGAATTCTTTTGCTATAAGTTCTAGCAATTCAAGGAAGAGGAGTTGTTTTAAATTAAATCATTGGTCACAAAGACTTTTAGGAAAGTCTTTGATCTTTAATAAGTTAAAAAATGAAGAATGGCGCTTTCCAGTCACTCCACTAATGTCGTACTGGAACCTTCTACAAAAAATATAGTTTTTGAGTATAGTGCACAAAATACGAGCCAAAAAACATCTCTTTTTTTCGTTGTAAAACATTTTAAAATATCTTGCAAATACATATTATCAAACCTCTTTTAACTTTCTCTAATCAAGTATCTTTCTCACTTGTCATTTTGTTCCTTGTTTCAATACAACAATTAGCTTTCTGAAGAATATATATATGTGCATTTGTTCTGAATTTCTATTCCTTTATTTTCTTCACCAACGCATTTAATAGTACAAAGCACTGCTGCTTTGGACTCAAGCTTGTTTGGTAAACAATGAAATTTGACACGGTTATCGCTACAAAGTTTAATTTGGACTAGGCTCCTTCATTTGTTAATAATAACTGTTTCTCTTCTTCGTCACTGTTTCTCCATTATCTACAACAATGTTTTAACATGACTATGAAAAATTCATGATCACATTAAAAAATAAGTTCCTTCATTGATACATGCATCTCATTCTCAAATTGTTGGTTGGCCTTTTAACATGGATGCCTATATGCATTATTTTTAAATGTTTTCCTCAATTTTGGACTTTATGTTCAGAATTGTTTTTCTTCGAACTGCTGTATGCCTGTACATGCAAACGCTTTTTAAGTCTACTGACTTCTTTCCCCTTGCTCTACACCTCTCTCTGCAAATCTCTCTTCAATTTGGATATAAAATTTCTTTCATTGAGGTTTGGATCTAACAATACAATTTTTCCCTGCATACCTACCTACACCATAAGCATTTACTTGCAGCTTTCCAGCAAATGTATTCCAACCACCAAGCCCTAACTTTCTAACATCATTTAAGCTTCTCCACAAAGGGAGTACAAAACCTATGCCCTTTTGCATGTACAATGGGGTCTGCATTACACCACCTGATTGGTCCCTATTCTGACCAGTTTAGAAGCCATGCTTATAAATCTCAATGACAAGCCCCCAGCCGCCTGGGAAAAAAACCAGGCTCATTTTTTCCCTTCAGTTTGTATTAGAATCTTTATATGACAACATTAAGATGTTAAGTGATTAATTTTGTCAAATTTATTTGCTTGATCTACTCTACACATCTTCCAAAATTACTATGAGAAACTTTCACACTAATCCTTTATCAAATTTAATTTCAGTCATTATCATACCTTTTATAAGCCCTCAGATAGCCTTGCTGATCACGTCAATTTTACATTAGTCATTTAGAATTATCCTTTTATTTCCCCAAACATATAAACAAGATTTAAAACCCCAATTTGTTAACACTTGGCAATTTTGCACCAATTCCATTCTTTACATTACTTCAATTTTCGCACCTGTCATCTTCATTTATTTTTTCTTCCCGTGTTAATTTTAGGGCTTTCATGAGCCACAGTAACAAACATCTCAAAACAAAGTTCATGGCCTCTTGATCCTCTCAAATTTATGTTATAATCATTGTTACTCCTGATCTTCTCTGCCTTGTTAGTCCTACCAAAACCGGTGCCTGTAGGATGTTTTCCGAACATTCTCCCCTAATTTCCAAAAGGCAAATGTAGCAAATGCTCATAATAATCGTTCAAACATCAGATCTATGTCCTTAGGCACATAGCCTTTGCACAAACCTCACAATACTGGCAGAATGTTGGATTTCAGTAGTTCGACTTATCCCTCCTTCCAATACAAGCTATTTTTTAAAAAATCATTCTATACAAATAATATATTATTTACTTCTGTAATTGAAAAGATTTGCTTCGGTGATGTGTGGTTTAATGGCAATTCAAATGTTGGTAGTTACAGGTTTATATTCATCCACTAAATTAGAACTAGCATCGGAGTAATAAAATGATTTTCTATGATCCTAGGAACACAAAATATGAAAGGCTAATTACCTTCACATACTATGGATCTCTGCAATTTACCAAAATTAACTATTTAAAATTACTATCAAATTTGACAAAATTTTAATTTTTCTTCACTTTCACTTAGATTATAATTTATACAATTCAACAGTTAAATGAAGGTTTCATATAATTTTGTCATTATTTCAAAAATCTAATAAACAAAAACTTAAATAAAAATTCAAAAAATAATACTCTGGCCAATTTAAACAAATAAAAAATTATAAAATATTATGAAAATATAAAAAATCGCAATTTTTTTTATAAAGCTACTCAAGAGTTCATCAACACGTGGCCATAGTCAAAGAGAGAAAATGCTCCTTAAGATAAAGTACAAATTGGAACAAAAGAAAGGAAAAATCTCCCTCCCCAAACCCGTTCAATTTGAATTCGGAAACTTTCCCAAAAAGTGGTTTACCGAAGCATCTTTCACGCGACAGCATGCTGTAAAGCTGTTCAACGGCACAGTTTTTAAAATTTGAAAAAGGGCGGGCCAGCGATTTAATGGCAGTTTTTTTAACAAGTGTTAAATGAAGGACAGTGGTTTGAGATGACAAGCTTTGAGTGCAGGAGCTTCCTACAGTTTTTTATTAATTGTTTTCCGATGAAGAAGCTCCTCATTTCAATCTAGAAGAATAAACCCCAAATCCGCTGAATTTTTGCATATATCTTGTCGAATAAATTGATGGTAGGAAAGAGGGGGAAAAATCAAGGTACAGGCTTGGTTATGGGCGATCTGTCGAATGGATGAAAAATTGGTACACCTTTGAAATCTTTTCATTTCTGTTGTTTTTTCTACATACATTACCCTCCCCGCCCCGCGGCCCCCAATTTGTTCACACAGTTGAAAAAACTGGCGCGCCTTCGCAATCTTGTCATTGATGTAAAATTTTTTGCAATTTTTGATATCCGCATTTGGCCAAGAGTTCCGACATTTTAGCTTTTATTTATTTTCCAATAATGTTTTGAAACAAAATATTCGTTTAATTTGCGGTCCAAATAGTGGTTCTTTAAACAATCTGAGGATCTTTACCTTACGTTGATTCGGAGAAAAACAGACACGCCTTTTTAGTCTTGTAATTTTTATTAAATTTTTTGCTTATCCTCTACTTTTGTTTTCTTGATTTGACAAAAAACCGAAAAAAGCCAGCTCAACCAAATTTATTGGGCTTTTCCTTTGGATATGGTGAAGATTTTTGACATCCCATTGTTTTCACAATCTTTGTTAATTTACAGTCAAGCCAGTGGTTTTTCAACCTAATCGAAGTTTTTAAGGTTATTTATTTGTCCCCTTGAAACTACTTTTAATTTGTTTATTTTCAATTAGATTGCGTTATTTTTATTTGTTTTCAGCGCATTTGCTTCATTTCAGTCTCTGATCAAATTACTGTCAAAACACGAAGTCTTGAAAGTATATAAGATTTACAGAGGGTTTTTCTTAAAACTTAGGTCACTTTTTTGTATGCCATTGGATTGTTTTTTCTTTTTCTTATAGTTCAATTGGTAAAGATTTAAGGTGTTTAATTGTTTATCTTTTCATTAACTTGTAGTAAAACAGCAACGTTGAAACTATTTGATGTTTACAAAAATGAAAAAAAACTGCAGCGATTATTGTTTATTAGCCCTTAAGGGTTTCTGTTTTTATTTATTTTTAAATAGCTTGCTCAAGATTTAGGTCTCTAATTTGTCATTTAGACAGTAGATTATGCTTATAGGCGTTTTTTTGGTTGCTATTTGAGGATTTTTTGTAGTGGAAACAGATAGTATTGTTGTTTATACTCACCAAGTAGTTTTCGAAGTTAATAATTTTTGTGTCGTTTGTGATAATAATAATTATTTTGTTTTATTTTGTTATAATTTGTTGTAATATCAGGCATCCTTCAAACTCTTGTTGTTAGTTTGGTCAAAACGGAGACAATTATTGTTTCTAGCCCTTCTAATTATGATATCATGTATTTGGCCAATTCTTTCAAATTTAGAGTCAAAACAGTGTTTGCTGAAACTATTTGAGAAATTTCCTGTTGAAACTGTGATAATTTTTCTTCATTTTCCATTAGATCGTGATTTTTAAACATTTTACTGAGTTTTAGGCATTTAGAGGTAAAATTTTCTCTTTATTAATTGTAGAAAATTGTGACTATTTTCTGTGTTTGCATTAGGTTGTAATTTAGGCTATTTTGTTATCATCTTAATTTGCAGCGAAAACAACCATCCATATAACTGTTCAATGTTTTTCTTTGTCAAACTGTGATATTTTTGCTTAGCTGTTACTAGGCTGGTTTCTTTTTGCATTTAGTGGATAGTTAAGTCTTAAACAGAGTGCAATCTTTTTTTATTAAAAACTAAATCTATTCTTGTCTTGTGTTCTCTAGTTGAAAATCCTGTTAATTGTACTTTGGGTTGAATTGTAAATTTTTAAATGTTCAGGAGCTTTTGAAATTTGTGAAAAAAAAGTCTTTACCTAAATGTCTTAGGTTGTTTTGGTAATATCATTCCTTGGCTCTAGCAAATCCAGTTACTATTTTGGGTTTTTATGGGGACATTTTTAGAACATTTTACAGTTTTTTATAACCATCTGTTTGTCTGCAAATATGTGTACAATTAAATGTGTTTTATGACAAGTTTATCTTATGTCCTGTTCGCTATTATTTTTCTAGCATTTTGATTTATTCACTCCTTTTTTCATGTCCTGTTGCATGCATTTCTGAAAATGGAGAGGATGTTACTTCATTGAGTTTAAGCTTTTCATATTTGCAATTAGATCTTTTTTTTTTTTTAAGAAATGAATCCTCGGGGCATATTCCAACTTGAATCTCTATATGTTTTCTTTCAATATGTCAAATTTGTGAAAAATTTGGGTTCTATTGTGGAGTTAGATGTTGAATTTCATCTGTCATTGTAAATGATTGTGTACCTTGTCCCCTAGGATCCTAGTTCTTACTTATGTACATCTGATTTTACAGTTGTTGAAGATTTGGAGATAGTAACTGTTATCTAGTTTACCTTTGAAGTTAGTACTAGAATCCTTAAATGTTTTTCCTTTCGGTTTCATGATATTGAGAGTGGACTCCTAGTTGGATTCATCAAACCTCTTTCTGCGAAGCAAGCCCAAAACAAGTGGCAAACACTTAAACCAGCCAAAATAATTTGGTTAAAAATTATTTTGCCGAACTTGCCAAAGTGCAAATCCCTAGTACTCTCTTGAGGGAACTGCAATACAGAAATTTTAATGTTCAAATGAGAGAGGGGAGGGCATTACGGAAGTCGGGAGGGGAATATTTGCAGCTAAAAAGTCGTAAAATACATAATGTAGACAATTTTGTTGGCAAATCATACTAATACATGTTTAGTTGATGAATTGACAAGTTTATCCATATTTTATAAAAATGTTACATGTTATTCAGGAAATTAGGTAATTGGAAAATATAATTTTTATGAACATTTTTGAAATATTAGCCAACTGGGGAAAATACTTCGTAAAGTTAGCTAGACTTTTGAGGATTCCTTGTGCTTGCTATTTGAGGAGTTCTCCATATACCTGTAGGGTCTCAGAATTTTGGTTATATTTTAATGATGTTTGCCCTTGTTGCATTAATAACATGTGCGATTTCTCCGGATGGTTGAGCCTTCTCCCTATCAATAGGTTGAGTGAATTCGGAGTTGAAATTCTGGTCAAGAAACATTACATGTCCTAACAGTTGTAGGGTTACTCTTATAAGAATGCACAAATTTCTTATCACACATAATCTTATTGGTGTATTTTTATATTGTAGCACTGAATTCTGTTCTCTCTGTTTTCACAATTTTTAGTCCACCCTAACACCTTAATTGATTTTAGATTCTCAAATTAATACTGTATTATCAAGTTAGTTAGCATTTAACAAGTACATTAAACAACGGCCTATCAAAATGTTGGCCATATACCATCAAACCCTGTTTCCCTCTGGTTTCAGCTCATAATGTTGATTCTATAATAATAATCAAACTCTGTGTTTTTTTATATTTGAAGATTTTGTGCCTGCCAATTACAGCTTATGATTTGTTTGCAGGAGTAATAGATCATGTTCCATGGCAGATGTTCTTGCTTGATTCTTCTGTACAAGCATTAGGAAATCAGGGGTACATTTCACTGTAGCTTAACTGACCAAACAATGACTGGGGTTCAGCAGCTCAATAATGTCCGCATTACCCGGGCAAGGGCTGCAAAGTCCACATCTAATAATAATGCTGTTTCCTGTGAAAATCAACTACCCCCACCCTTTCCTCTATCGGGCCAAAGGAAGAGGAAGAAGAGACCAGCAGCTGAAGACTCGACAACACATTCTTCAAATGTTGCTGTGAGCCCATCTAAACATCGAGCAGCTCTTGGAGATGTGACTAATATCTATAAAGATGGAGAACCGGTTAATTGCTTGCCAAGAGTCAAGACACGGAAGGTAAGACTGACTTTTTATTGACATATTTTTATCTCTTATTTTGGCTCTGTGCTCCGTATGTTAAGTCAGGGAGATGATGACAAATGGAAGTGTGGCCGAAAATCTGTTTTGGATTTAATATTCTCTACACACTGTGGTCTGGATTTCAAATTGGCATGTCTTCAAGAAAACCTGATGTTATTTGTTGTCATAGCTCTTCTTTGTTCCCACTTGACGAAATCCTCATCATTGCATGTTAGATAGTTTATGCTTTCCATTCTGATGCATACAATTTATTTCTGTTGTGTGAGCTTAGGTTGCGTCTCTGGGTAACAATAGCAAAGGAAGAGGCCAAGGAATTATTCAGAATGTCAACACAGATACACAAGTTACAGAAATAAAAAAGGATATGGTACTTGGTCCTTGCAATTCCAAGGATGGTTCTTCTAATAATGCTGTTAGGATTGATGAAAAAAACAGCAATGGGGAGAATGTGCAGGGTGCACAGGCTAATTCTAAAGAGCCAACTACAATTACAGAAAATATACCAGTGCATTCATCATCCAAACAGCCTGTAGCTGAAACAAAAAATGAAAATGCTTCAGTATGTGCTAATGAGGTGTTAGTTTCTTCTCTGAAGCAACAAACTTGCCAAAACCAGCAAGTACTGAGAGAGCTAAAAAATACTTCAAAACAAGGTAATTTGATTGTGGTTCTCGTTAATGACATTTTAAGCTAATGAAGAATACCTAAACATAAAACTTTGCATTTAAACTGTGTTCTTTTTTTGGCTGTTCTTTCTGCTTTTTACTCAAGTTTGACCTTCTACAAATGAGTCAGGTGTTCCTGCTATTCTAGTAAAATCTCGTGAAGGTGCAGGGTGCTCTAGCCGTTCTCACTATATTGATATTGATTTAGACCATGGTGATCCTCAGATGTGTACTGCTTATGCCACAGAAATTTATGATAATTTACGTATAATAGAGGTTTGTGCTATCCACCATGATCTTTTATTCTTGGTCCAGAAAATTAGTTTATCTTGTTCAATTGAGGTGATTTGTTTCTATGAACCTTTGTAATGCTTGTTAGAATTATTCTCACTATTGTCAATGTCTCTATGCTTTTCACAACTTTAGCTTATTGTTGTACACATTGGTTCTTGGATGTATCTGCAATTTTCTACAGAGGAAACTCTGAAATTTATCAAAAGCTGAGAAATTACTTGTTTTTATGTGCTGTGCTAAATATAGATCCACTGGATGAATCCCTTCACTGAAAATTACATGTTTTTGTTGCTGTTCTAAGCTTAAATGAAGTGATCGAGATACTTGAAACAAAAAATTACTGTTTTAATGTGTCGAGCTAGACTGAATTCAAAATTTATGGTAGGGTCGATTTCAGATCATTTTGTTGAAGCTTCTTTTCACTAATACTTTACAGTTGTCAATTGCTTTTTCAGCTAAAACGGCGAGCATCACCTTACTACATTGAAACAATTCAGCAGGAGATCAATGCAAATATGAGGGGCATACTTGTTGATTGGCTTGTTGAGGTTTGTTGTCTGTTGCATTTCTTCATGTTATTTGCATATTTATTTTACCCTATTGTAGTTTTGCCGTTAATTTTGCATCATCAGCTCAAACCAAATTGTTGTAACAGGTTGCAGAGGAGTACAAGCTTGTGCCAGATACACTTTACTTGACAGTGTCCTATATTGATCGGTTTCTCTCTGCAAATGTTGTAAATAGACAAAGGCTTCAGCTTCTCGGGGTTACTTGCATGCTTGTTGCGTCGTGTGTATTTCTTGCCTAGCTGTTATATGATTTTTTTCTTTTCTTTATTCAGTTCTTTACGACTGTATTTGATGTCACTATCAGGAAGTACGAAGAAATTTGTGCTCCTCATGTGGAAGAATTTTGTTACATTACAGATAATACCTACACAAGGGAGGAGGTACAATTTTCCTTGTATATTGCAAGATGATTTGTTACATTTCTCTTGGACGGTATTCTTAAAACAAGCATTATCCTTATCTTAATACTAATAGGTTTTAGAAATGGAGATTGATGTCTTAACTTATTTGCGATATGATCTGACAACACCAACGACTAAGAGCTTTCTCAGGTAATGTTTTCACTTTGTTGAAATTGCTATCAAAATGTAAGAATTTGAAGCTTTCATGGTCACTACTTTTTTAAAGTAAAAATGATGAATATTGATATATTCAAAGGTAAGCCACAGGACAATCACCGATTCATTCATGTTGTAATCATTTTTTTTTGTTTCCTTTTTCTGAAACTAATAAATATAATTATTCACATTTTTCCCTATCAATTTGAATAGGCGTTTTGCCCGGGCTGCTCAAACATCATATAAGGTAGCTTTCCATTCTATTTTCCTGCTGGTGTACATGGGAGATAACATTGTTTCATATATAAAAGTGATTTTATTCTTAAGCTTATTGGTGAATTTTTAATTTCAGGTTCCATCTCTTCATCTGGAATTCATGGGCAATTATCTTGCTGAACTCACCCTTGTTGAGTATGATTTTCTCCGTTATGTTCCGTCTATGATAGCTGCATCAGCTGTATTTGTGGCAAGGATGACTCTTGACCCTGGAACTGGCCCCTGGGTAATGTAGATTCCATCCACAGTAATTTTTTTGTTTGGTCTTGTTTGAACTGAAATGTGAACAGGAATTTATTGTCCTTGATCTTCAGAATTCTACTCTGGAACATTACACAGGCTATAAAGTATCAGACATGAAGGACTGCATCCAGGCATTGCATCATTTACAGCTAAATAGCAAAGGCTGTGCATTGACTGCAGTCAGGGAGAAGTATCGCCAACATAAGGTATCTTATTGTTTATGCCAGTGTTTAAAACTGTAAGTTTATCACCCCTATAGTCAGTTAATAATTTCCAGCCTTTTTCTTATGTATTTACAGTTCAAATGTGTGGCAAACATGTCGCCTCCACCAGTAATTTCTCCTCAGTTCTTGAAAGACCAATAATAATGAAGTTGGCACTAGTATCTTGAGGCTGAATGGGTCTTAATTTAGTAGGGAATTTTTTGACTTCATATGTAAGGACATTCATTTATGTCCATGCAAGTTCTCGGATAGCCTAGCTGAAATTTCACCTGTCTTGGGTGAGATACTTTGCTTAACTTCCATACAGAGGATTACATACAATGCTCAGCACACTAATATTTGCAAAAGGTGTAAATTTTAAACTTGGAGCAGCATCAGGTCTTACTATTCTGATGTAATTAACCTGTCAAATACGTTTTGTAACATGACAAGATTGATTGATTGCTACGAAAGTGGGCTAGCTTGGGACTGAATTTGTACTGACATGTTTACTATGCATTTTTCATCTAATTGAAAGCATGGCCGAAAGCTACTTATTAGTGTTAATATTCAGTTTCAGCTTTAAATGAATTTAACTATTTATTTTATTTTATTTTCATTAACTTAAGTTCAAAGGTGGTCACTGTCATTCATATGCTTATGGAATGTGGATAAGTTGCTACGTTTAATCATATGCTGGTTTATGAATTATTGATACCTATAATAGTTGTAAATTAATCATTTATTATGTTGTCTAATATTCATTATTTCTGAAATTGTATGAGTGGAATTGCAATGCCTTGTAAGCAATTTGAATCCAACAATCGTAACAGGTGGTTGATCCTAGCTTCATCTGCTTATGTCTCTGCCACTACTAGAATTCATAACAGGGCTTTTAAAATATATGATCTATGGATTGTCACGGTAAGATTTTTGGTCTATGATAAACTCCAAATTTTGGATTTTATTTTAGTGGTATTTTTTCTTATCTATACCATGCCTTTATTTTTATGTCTAAGTTAATTGATGGTTGTTTTGAAGAAACAGTTAGGGTTAACGTTACCATTTCTTGCCTTGAATATATGCTTGTAGTAGCCATGCATACTTGCATAATAACCTCTAATAAATTTACTTTACCATGTTTTATTGCAGTTCATTGTCTATGTCATGCCATTCTGTACTTGCATAATAACCTTTAACATCATGGGGAATTGTCCCATCATGTATGCCACTGTAAACGTGCAAGATATGTGGCTTCTCCTTAAAAAGGGGAAAGGTTATGTTTTTCTACTTGCAGGAACAGAAAAAGATTGCAACATATTAAAACACAAGCTTCTGAAAAAATTACACGGATTTAGAAAATTGAAATTTCAGACTACATGTGGTCTATCATAGGATTGGATAATTTACAAGAAAGAGCTCTTTATATAGATACTGATTGACATTAAAGGGGGTTCGCAATTTACCCTTGTCGTTTAATGTTTAATGGATTTTATAGAGCATGCATAGGCCTCTTCAGTACGTAATCTTTTATCCAAAAATGCTACTTAAATATGTAGTTTGGATAGGTGACTAGTTAAAGCAAGACGATTTCAGGGCAATGTCTTATGTGTCCAGCTTTTCGCTTTTTGTTAACAAATTCATTCACTTATACACAAATTTTGGTGTCTTGCTTGTTAGCCGTGACCTAAAAACATTACTTCCACCTTTCTACCTTCAATAATATGCTTTTAGATGGCTTTTACGCATGTCTTCACATCTTCAAATGGCTATTGACTGCAGTTTCTTCAGGTAATATGGTTCCCATTTTCCTAACATATATTGTTACATAAGATGCTTGCATGATTAGAAAGTGTGATTGTCACTTAGATTCAGGCAATCAGTTCTCTCGACATTGAAGTTTTTCATAAATCTGGTATCTGTTACACCATTCTGTTGCCCAAAAGCATTTCAATTTTCAAAATTTTGCTCAACTTTTTTGCTTCCAATTTACAAATTTCGAGTGGGTATCTGTATTTGTTCTTCATATTTAATGGCCTTGGATTTTCTGATTTGACGCAAGATTGCCTTAACATTTCCCCCTCAACTGAATGTTGTTGGTGCAGATTGCATGTAATTTAAAATCCTTTTGGAGGCATATGTAAAATTAGGAACCTTTATTTTGTTTACTTACAGCAGGATCTCATTGCTGTATAGCTAAATTTCTTAGCAGGCAATGCTCAAATTTTGTAGGATTTTTTTGTAGGGTGAGTGGTCATATAGTCTTTTTCTAATATTTTAAATAGCTGTCAAATTATGATCTTTATGTTATTATCAAATTTTAGAGATAAAATCTAAATAGAAATATAGAAAATGAGGGAAGGATAAGTTTGTGGTTAAGCATTCGCTGCATAATTTCACACCCTCCATCTTCAGCTGAAGTATAAAATCTTAAACTTAGTGCCCTCGTCATCCAAGATTCCAAATCAGGTACTTATTTAAATGTTAAGCAGTCAAAGTTACATATGGTCTTGCTGTTAAGAGGAAGGTTTGTTGCTGCTTAGCCATTTTTTAAGCAGCCATTGGTCAAATGTTTTAGAATTTTTTTGTGGAGCTAGTGTTCTCATGAAATTAGTATTTTTAAAATCAAGCAGTTAAATAGATGCCTGATATTTGTATTTATATGATTTGATAAGAAAATTTTTAATAATAAAATTTAAAAAAGAAAGAAAAAAAATGTGTGCAGCCATGTGACCTTTTTTTTATTATGCAGTGGTTGCATTGTTTCAGCCTCCCATCCTTTCACATCCTATTTTTGATGTCTAAAAATTATAGCAGCTCCACTAATAGAGAAGATTTTAAATCATTGTTTATATGTACGGAAACACCTGTGCTGCTAATCAAGTGGCAAATGCAGGTAAGCAGCAGCATGAGACCATGGTCTTTAGTATCATTTTGTGAGAAAAAGGAACCCGCTTTGATTGGGTTTCTAGGTGTTTTCCAGCATATTATGAGAACTAGCAATTTGGTCTGTTTTTGTTACACATTTTTGGTATGTTTGTCTACAATGATGATTCTAAAAACATGTTTGAAGAGGTGAATACTTGATGGTCGTGTTTGCATTCTGTTGGGGTTTTGTTTGGTTCTACCTAATACCACATTTATTGTGGGAGTCTTTAGGTTTGTTATGGCCTTGGCCAGCTTTGGCCTAGCAATTGATGTCGGTGTTGAAATTTTGGGGTTTGACGACAGTCCCGAAGAAATGCCTCAGGAAATTTGTTTCCAAAGGCTTTCACGAGGTATGTCTTTTGGTATTCTTGATGTTTTTTCTGTTCAAGATTTTGATAGTGCATGCCAGTGGCTTGAATAGTTTATTTTGATAGGATATTTTGTGGGGAGGGTTCCACTTGAAAGAATGCTTTGTGATTGGGTTGTCAAGATCTAGGCCTCTCATGGGATCCATCTTGATGGTGTCCAAAATTTAACTTAAGGCTTTTCTTTTTGTTTCACTTTGTTAAGGCTAATTATGTTCAAGCCATTCATCAGCATGGGCCTTGGTATGTTTGATCATATCTAGTTGTTTTTTAGCCATGGTCAAGAGATTTCTGTCTATGATGACAAGAAGCGCAAGGTTTTGGTTTGGATTGATTTTCTCGGTCTCCCTTTGCCTTGTTGGCTCTTTTTGCAAACCATTGTCTAGTCCATCAACAAGTTGCTTGTGTTGAGAATGACCAGTTGTATCTTGCTCACCCTTAGAAGAGGGTCTGCATGGAAGTTGATTTGTTTTGAGAGCTCAAAGAGACTATTGATATTCAAATAGGTCTTTGTCTTGTGCATTGAGTGCTCTATTTGAATCTACCCAATACTTGTTTTCGGTGCTAGTCTTTAGAGCACAAGATTAAGGATTGCTCCCTGGTCACATCGTGGGTTAAGACTTCCTCCAAGAAGTTTGAACCTTCACGCTCTTCTGAGGCCCCTAAAGTCGAGGAGGGTTGGACACAGTCTTTTGCTCTTGTGGTTGGTGAAGATGTTTAGACCACTTGGGTTCAAAATCCTCAACCCACCTTAGTGTTAACCTCTTAGCCAAACTCTCTTTGTTGTAATCGCAACCCTTCTAGGCTTGTGAAGGTTGGAGTTGGAGCTCTAGAAAAGCATAGGGTTTCTTATCCTGGCTCCTAGATGGCATTTGACTTTTTGTAGAATAAGTTCTCTCTTTGGGATGAGGAAACTAAGCATGATTTTGAATCATGAATTGTATGTCATGGAATGTTCAAGGTCTTAATGACCTTGCTAGGAACTATTCTGTGCAAGACACTTAATGAAAATATCTTGGTTTAGTTTTTTTCCCTTTAGGAAACCAAAATTATTACATTCATGCTTGATGTTGCATGCCTAGTTATTTGGCTAGCAGACTTGGTTTTGCCTCCAATCACTCATAGGGTGAGGACATAGGATAAATGAAACCATCAAGAGCCCCCTCATGTTCTTCCCTCTTATGTACTTCCTCAAAAGGATAGTCATTATAAACAAATGGATTTGTAAAGGCATGAGTCTTGTAAAGAGTAATCTAACATTTTTGAAAAGAAATGCTAATTATTGCAATGAAATGATCTAATGTAATAAAGCATGTAATCAAACAAAATGCATAAAAGAAGAATGTATCTAAATCTGAAAACATGTCATAAATGAATGCATCTAAATTTGAAAACAACATGTCATAACCATCAGATCTGAAAATGTAATTGTAAAATTATGCAATCCACAAGTCAATTTTAGAATAATAAATTAGAGTTTTTATGAATTTGACCAGTAAATTTATGTAATTCAATTGAAAATAAAAACTAAGAGTGCACATTTGAATTTTATACAAAATTAGATTTGAGACAAGTAATTGGAATTAAGTATGAAAGATGTCGGGTTCACCAAAATGTAGAGGTGTAATATGGAACTAGGGTTTCATCAAGTAGGATAAGACCACAATTAACCAAATTAGCCAAAAGATTTCAAGAGGGGTGAACCTCATAGATCTAGCCTCAATCCAAATAAGGAAAGGGTTGAAATCTTGATTATATTTGCTAGTTAGGGTTTGGTTCCCTCTTTCTAGATTGAAATGGATTGTAAATTGTGATATAGGGCAAAAACATGGACAATTGAAGTAAATTGATACAAATAGTAAGGTATAGATGTCCCATAGAGCCACCAATTGAGATATGGACAAAATATGTTTAGAACCTATTCCAAGAAGTTTAGCATGGTTTTTTGAGACTAGGTAGGGCAAATCTACCCCTATCCTTTGAATTTTTCTTTGTCAAAAGCTAACCTGTTCATCACTATTGACTCTGCCTGAATTCCCAAGTATAATTGGAAAAGCTTGCCTTTTGGGGCAAGGTTGAAATGCTTAAATGTAGAAAATTATTCTTTCAATAGGTGATGCAATGTTCTTAAGATAAGTCCTCCATGTGTTGATGCCTTGATGTAGTTTGATGCTGCTTGAATTAGATATGCTCTTGAGGAAGATGACTTGGCTCTTGAATTGATGATAATTTTTAGCATAAGATAAGATAATTGAAATGAATTGAGAAGGATACCTTATACAGTGATTTCTTAGTTAAAATCACCATTAGGTTGACTTAGATTTGATATATTTTTACATGGAACAAAATTTGAATTAGATACGATCACCAAATTATCCTCTCGAAATTCGAGGAAAAAAGTGCAGGACCATGATGAATCCGAGCGCCTTGGTCTTATCAACTTTTAAACAAATTTCTAAGGATGCAAGATAATGGGGATCTACTACCAAACCCAACTCGGTGGCTCAAACCACAATGCATAGGTATGCAAAATATGCTTTGAGAGTTGAAATTAGGGTAAGCTTAAGGATGAATCATGATGAAGATGATAAACGACACACTTAGAATTAAGGGCGCAAATAAGAGTGTGATGATGTAATAAAGTGGAATAAGACCCATAATATTGAATTAAATATTAATTAATTACAATATCGGGTTTACAATGCATATAGGAAATGGAAATACTAAAATAGGTGTTAGGAGAGTGTGAAATTGGACACACTAAAAATATTGTACAATTTACGACACTACAACATCAATGGTCAAGATGACGTGCTATTCTGCGATTAAGCAGAGATGTATGATGGCCTTTAACTTTGAGGCTTCGCGGTGCTAACGTTGCAAGGTGACCCACATCTTCACTACCTCATTCCAATTGGATGAATGATATCAAACCACATGTTTAGTGACTCAAGCGGTGGGCTAGTGGACCCCACAAATGCCATATTAAATCATGCACTTTAATAAAGGTCATATCCAAATGAATCAAGGATATAGATTCATTGCGCAATTGTGCAACTAAATGAAGTAGCTCGATAGAGCTAACTTTGCAAGACTGCTGACAGAGAAGTGGTGGGCCCTTAAGCGACACGCACTTAACAAAGAATCAAAGGCTAGGATTGACATGATGTTGTGTGATTAACTGGAGATGCTTGATGATCCTAATCCTACAATAGTGCTAGACGAGACCCATTGATGTTGTGTTCAAATTTAAAAGATAATGACTAGTTCTTGCTACTTAACTGAATACATGCCACCATTAATTCATCCCTTTACGCTGTTATAAGAAAAACTCTTGTTCATCCTCAACTGAATACATGCCATCATTAATGCTTGCTACTTTGCTAAAAGTGCATCCTGTGTATTTTGTAGCTTGAATTTTCAAAGGTTAGGGTTTTTGTTCTAAATCTTGAGTAAATGTATTTGCAATAGGCCCAAGATCTTACTTCTTATCTTTTGGAGTTTCAATATTTAGTCTCTAGTCTTCTAAATTGCAATTAAACTTGTTGGAGCTTTCATAGGATATAATTTGTATAGGATTGCAAAATCCTAGTGCGATAGGTTATTCTCTACTTGTTGGCAAACATATTTGTCACTGTGAATTATCATTCAAACTTGACCTTGTTTGCCTGAAAAGCAATGACAATTGCCCCAACAGTTGGAGAGATTGTGTTGAGGCCACAATCTTCCTCTGCGTTTGAGAGGGGTAGCTTCCTCGTATGATGGGGGTTTTTGGGATTTTTGTGTACTTTTAACCTGAAAGTACATAAAGGAGAAAACACAAAACTAAAGAGAGATAAAGAATAGAAACCCCAACAATAGACATACGAATACCAATTGAGATTTTATAATAGATAACGATTACGAAGGGGGATTTAAGCACAATATAAGTTTTGACTTGTAATGATGATGCAAGAAGGGCTACAAATCTCAACATACGAAGAGCTAAATAACTCTAGCACATCCAAACCAGGATACCAAAGCTTGATAATGTTTCATTACATCAATTGCATGAATCATAAGCATTCCAATAGATGATAAATGATTTGCACATGGACAAAGATACCACTAATTTGACACACAAAAAATCAGCAATAATAACTCAAGAAGAACATATAGAACATACAAACTAAATGCACATCCTTTATTACTTCTATGAAATTATACAATCCCAAGAACTCTTTTGTTCAAAGTGCAAAACCAAAAGTCATCAACTAGTTCTTTAAGAATTTCTCCATAGTCTTCCCCTTTTTGAAAAAGTGCCCCCCTTTTACAATGCAAAAGCCTTGAATATATAGGCTTTTAGAAGGAATGACTACTTTGTAACCAACTAGCCTAACTACTTACAATATCCACTTAAGATAACTACCATAAGCAAACACTTAGGATAACCACCTAGCACAATCACTTAGCATAACTACCTAACTTTTACAAAGCTAAATTCAAAAGGCTAACTTTGATTACAGTAAGTGACATAAGTCACTTTTACAAAAGGCAATTTGAAACTTGTGACTTCAATGAAAAAACATGTCGTGAGTTATGTTGAGTTACTTCTCCATCTTCATTTGCTTCATTCGCCTTTGTAATCATCTTATCATATAGCCATTCAAGGACGCAACACATATGTATTTCCCTTTGAAAAGAAATAGAACTCCAAGGGTCTCCATTGGTATAAATGAAAATCCACCTTTCAAATGAGCAGTATCATGAACAAGATGGCCATTTTTCTGCTACTGCAACCCTTATACTCTACGACGTGACATTTCCTCCGGGTGGTCTGTCAAACTTTTCAAGTGTATTGCTTGTGATTCCACATTTTATGTTTATATCTACGAGAGCATTTTCAACCATAATAACTGATAAAATTCTTTCCATACCGTAACTTTGACATGCTTCTATTTCAAAGTTTCTAAAGCTTTTTTCAACATTCCCTTTTTGTACTAGATCTTGTAATCACTGCCTTTTATACGATGACATCTATATGAATCATTTTATCAAACATTTCATGCACCTTGTACGTATTCCATGATTGGCATTCTGGCCGGAAGAATGTGTGAGCTGACATTATTTTTAGCCATTCTGTCAAGGAATTCGGGTGCTTCATCTATGATTTCACCTTTTGCATGCATCTCCAAAATTTTTCAAAGAATCTCTTTCGCTCGAACTGCCACCTGCATTTTCTTAAAAATATTTTCAATATACCCATTGTGCATATGCCGCAACCTTGTCATTCCATATCTTGAGATGTCATCTCTATGAGGAGTGTTGTCAAACAATATGTGCTTTCTCTACCAATGCACTTTTCTTCTTCACGCTTCTCATTTTTGCTTGCATGTAATCACAATATGCTATGAGAAGACATTTCAAAAAGTTCTCTATGATTTGCCAAAGTACACCAACTTAGCGATGATGTCTTCATTGTTAAAAGCCTTGGCAATCCTCCACATTGATCAGCCTTTTTATATTATCAACAGCTTTGGAAACTTATGCAACTCGACAAAAAGGCTGATCAACTTCATTTCTTCAGTGCTTGAAGGTATTTCTGTCGAACAATTCATTTGTGTTGTTCTTTATGATTCCATGTTGCATACATATCCATCACAAGCTATTGCAACTCGAACATCTGACAAAACTTTTTCACTTGTATAAATTGTGTTTAAACTTCCATGTGGGAAATATGAACGCTTAATTTGCAATCCTGGCACAACATGAGATGATCTTACTTCGTATCATTTTGACACGATGCTCCCACATCGGCATAAGCTGTTATGATGTTGGTAAGATCCGCGTAGATGAACTTTGAAATAGTTCAAGAATCAGTTATGATAACTAACTTTGCATGGATGCTTTTGTTATCATGAGGCGCATACCATGCAGAGTTTAATTCTTTTCAAGAAAGTAAAACTTGAACAAGCTACTTCAAATTAAGATGAATCGCTGTCATTTAAAACTCACCCAAGTTACCGATAAGAGTGGATGGTGGAATGATTTGGCGCTTGTGAACTGATCCTCAAAAAGTACCTTGAGTTGCTGATATGCGGACTCTTACTTTGAGATGAAACCCAAGTGCATTGGCTCTGTTGGGTCTCAAATCAACAGATTGGATAGGTTCTAAGGAAATGCCAACTCCTATGCTCAAACCCTCCAATTGACTTGGCCAACTTATAGAGTGAACCTATTTGGTTACTAACTCTCTCACTTTAGGCTCTGCAGGACCTAGGCGGGTATACCTACTCACTAGTTGTTCCTTCAACTAATGCTTTTTATAGCAGATTTAGTGTCTTGATCTGACTTCCTCCTATCTCAGAATGGCATAAGCTCCTAGGATGGAGATACAACAGATGAGTTCAAGATTGTTGTTGTAAAAGCTATTTGATCTTTGTGCTTGAAATATATATATATATATATATATATATACACTATTGCTAATTTATTCTAGAATTCCTACTCAGCTACTCCTATTACTTTTAATGTGAAAGTATGAATTGATGAGTTGTATTTTATAGACGACCAATGCCTTTCTTTGCTGTTTGGGCTACAAAGTCTTTATATCTCTTTAGGACTTATTGTGTAAACTTATGAGATAGTTTTTAAACCCACCCCCTCTCGATGAGTCTGTCAGTTATTGTTTCTTATGAGCTCTACTTCAACATCTATATTGTAAACCACCAGAATGAATTTAACTCTAACCTTAAGAGACCACCCAAGGAAGAAATACAAGGAACAATTACAATTCGCAAGTAAATCTTTTTGATCCCAATCTACAATATGAAACACAAAATTTTACTGGAAGAACACAAATAACCTTATCTCCTTTAGATAATATCATAAGCAATTGCCTGCAGAAAAATGCAGTAATCCGCAACACATATGCAAAGGAAAAACAACTGATTATATTATATATTCATCAAAATAGTATAGTGGTAAGCCTGAGGCTATAATCTACTCCTTTCTCCAATTCTCATCCATATTACAAAAGCTCCCTCCTTTATATGAGAGTATACATTATCACCAAGCGTTGTGGCTTTTCAACATATAACCGTTACCTAACACTTTTGTTTCAAACATTACTCCGACTAGGTATTTTCTCCCTTCATCGAAATGCTGTATTCGATCACTATGGTTGTCTCCTCACCAATACCTATCTGATATCCATCGGGTTTTTATGTCGAAGAAACCTTGGGCTTTGGTGACCTCCTTTATTGTTCCATCGAAATACCTCTTCCATCGATATCAATATGCCCCGCCGATGAATGGATCTATTGTCTCACCGAAGCCTTTCTTTATCCTCTCTTGTCGTCTTCCACTAATAAAGTTGTATCGACGAAACAACGCATATCGGAGACATGCCTTTTAGCCTCCTCGAAACCTATTTCCTCATCGATATATATCTAATGTCCATCGGGTTTTTATGTCGAAGAAACCTTGAGCTTCGGTAACTTCCTTTATCCTTCCATCGAAACACTTTTTCTATCGACATCACTACACTCCTTCGATGAATGGGTCTATTGTTTCATCAAGGCCATCTTTCTTTTGATGATTTGCTTCCACTATCATCTTTCATCGATGAACTCATTAGTAATCTTCCTCGATAAAGTTGCATCGGTAAAACCACACATATCGGTAACATGCCTTTTAGCCTCCTCGAAACTCATATTCTTATTGATATCTTTTATCGATGTAGCTTCCTTTTGTTTGATCGATATCATTCTTTCGATAAGAACGCTTCTTTCAGTAAGTTTCCTTCATGTTGTGCCGATGGTATTATTTCCTCAGAAGCCTTTTTCCGTCGATGAAAACCGTCTCTGCTTTCTTCGATATCCTCTTTCGATGGAATCATTGCTTTCGATGAGTCCCTTTTAGAGTTCATCAGTGTTCCCTTTCCTTCGATACCCTTTTTATATCAACGAGACATCGCTGGGTCTCATCGATACTGTTTGAATTTTGGATATTTCGATAGAATGCTATTAGACTTGTTCGATAACTTATGGGTTATTACAGTATCAATGAAAATGACGATTTATTCCAAAGATAGATGGCTTCTATGATTTAATTTCTCAAATCAAGATATTTTACTTAATTCAGATTTGATGCTCACCAGGCTCTTTTATTAACTTGGCCAACTTAATGCAATGGCCGATGGAAATTTAAAATGAAAATAACAGTTGTCGCTTTTGGTAAGTTATGAGTATTTGAAAATCACCGATTTGAATTGACTTGAAACTCATTATTCTCTTTGTCGGCATTCTGAACAACTTGAGAAACTATGCGAAAGGACCGATCATACATTTAGCAAGTGTTTCGACTCATTTACAAATTATGAGTGGTTTGAAGAACATCCACAACTCCATCGACATTTTGATTGTTTTTTGAACTTAGCGAGATATCTTATTTGATAGCTCCTTCACTTTGGTGGAAATAAGAATATCTGCAAATTTATTTAATTTGTTAAATAGCCGATGAGATAGGAGACTTAGGATTTGAGGATTATAGGAGACCTTCAAATCAATAATTATTGTGCACAAGATTTTAAATGCCAAAAAGTTTAAATATTGCCAAGTTTAAAACATTGTTGGCATCAATGACAACGAAAAACTTAGTCATCAAACATGAATCTCAATCTCTTCATCACATTTAGCAATCAATTATTTACCGGTTGTATATCATCAACAATCTTTACTAGTTCAGTCAAATGCCAACACATTCAAAGCCAAGATCATAATAGGGATTTTAACTATGCAAGCTTGCTTGCAAACAAGTTGTATAATACAATTTGTCAATTTAGGGTAGGTTCCTTTGTACAATTCAGATACTATTTAATCTTGATGTATACCTTTCTATTCAATGGTAATAAGGTATGACATGAGGGCCTTAGGTTAGGCTCATGGTAGTGGGGGATTATCTTCCTGTCTAAGAGTGGACATATCTATGGGACATGCATTGAAGATAGTCCAACTATATTGTATTTGAAAATCATTTTGTCAGAAAGATGATGGCTTTACTACAAGAGAGTGTGCCATGGGGCTTGAGTGAGAAGGCAAGAAAGTTCCTTAGACCAAAGGACCTTGATCCGGAGAAATGAATAGATCATAATTGGGTGTCCTAGTTCTACTTCAAGGACCTTCCAATCACAATGCCTCATAGGCTTGCATTTTTGGAGATCATGCATAAATTCTTTGAGGTAGAGTAGTCTATGATTGGAGGAACTCATAAGAAGGTCTCATTCCTCTCATCACAAGTCTAGGAAAGAGAGTTTCACTTCACAAATACAAATGCATATGATATCTTGGACACTATGCTAGGTAAGCATGGTCTTCCTCTTGCAAATCATAGGTGTTATGATTTTGATTGGTTTGTTCAAGGGATTACAAATGGAAAATACCCTTACCATGAATGGAATGAAGATGCAGAGTTAATCAGGGATGCTTTAGATTATCAAGATGTCCATAAGCAGGAGAGGTGGTATAAAATAATGTATAATGAAAATTTGAAGGAGTAATGATAGCTCCTATGTTCCTCATTAGGAACAACTGTTGATTCTTGAGGCCAAGATGAGGGAAATTTTTGGTGCATATAAGGATGTGGATGAGATGCCTTTACCCCATGAATGACCAAGAGTCTAAGAACTGACTGTAGGATATAGTTACCCTCCAATTGAGGTAGGGTTTGAGTCACCATCTTACATTAGCTCTCCAATTGGACCAGCCTCTCCATCAGATAGCCCTGAGCAACCATCACCCCAACTTGGTTTTGAGACACTCCCTTCCATTATTCCCTCAGTTCCACAACCTCCTTTTGAGGTCACTCTTCCCCATCCAAGGTCATTTATTGCCTCTTCTTCCAAGTGGATAATGCCAACTTCTTCCTTAGGTTCAAAACCTTTTATTGTCTTTGAGAGTCCCAAAGCCGTGACAACCACGCATACCTTGTCTCCTGGCCAAGGCATCCCATTTGAATCATACGAGGGATTCAACTCTAAAGTTGAGCAACCAATGCTACCTACAAATTTGACACAAGGTGAGGGGTAGAAATTGAGGATCCCTCTCCTAAAAGGGCTATCAATGCCTTTAGATTGGGAAGGGATATTACAAAAGATGTAAGAATATTACATACCAGATTCAAAAGGAAAGTGCTATACGCTTGTTCATTCTCTTTCTCAAAGAGGCTTATAGATTCATACTTCAATGCCTTATCAAAGTTTGAATCAGGGTTGATACAAATGGAGATGGCAAGAGGAAAAATTGATGATGAATATTATGAAAGACATCTCCAAAATATTTAAAAGTTAAAAGAAGGAGCCCAAGCTCTTT
The DNA here is from genome assembly GCF_030272615.1 of Cryptomeria japonica. Taxonomy (NCBI): domain Eukaryota; kingdom Viridiplantae; phylum Streptophyta; class Pinopsida; order Cupressales; family Cupressaceae; genus Cryptomeria; species Cryptomeria japonica. The sequence continues at coordinate 4,181,770 of NC_081408.1, read as the reverse complement.
GATTTGGTGTTTTTCTCTGAGAAACAATTTTGTAAATTTGAAAGAGGGAGTAGCTGTTGTTTCCCACCAAATTTTGAATTTTTGTTTTTTGATTTCTTGGATGTAAATGGAGGATTAGATCTTATTCTTAGGTCAATTGTAATTATTCTATAAGGATTTTGTAAGCTAGTTGTAAAGATTTGAGCATTAATTTCATACGTTAAAATCTGCAACAAGCTATTCTCTGTCATGGTAGTCTTAATGTGTTTGCATGATTGTTAGATATTTTTCAGCATCATAAGAAGACTTGGGAGGAGAAAGGGAGGCTTCGAGATATCAACAACAACTACCACCTATGGAGAATGAAGAATGTTTTCTCTTGTCAGTAGCTTAAAAAAGTTTGTTGTCTTCTAGTGTGTCAAGAGTTTACTTACTACCACTTATCTTTTGTAAAAGGCCTGAATCTTATTGCTCCCTTATCATAGAAAAGAGAAGTCAATGCCTTATTTGAGAGTTCTAGCTCGTAGATTCTTAGGTTCTCTCTTGAATATTTTAGAGTCTCAAACAAAATATGTGTTTGTAAGTCTGTGAAGCAAGGAATATGAGAAGTACTTGTTCTAGTCCTAGTGTTTGCTCATGAAAAAAATTAATATCGTGAAGCATTTGCAATATAAGAGCATTTTTAAATTAAAGTTCAATGATTTTCAACCTGTCTCCAATAAGTGTATTCCAAAATCTTATGAAATCAATGATCAAGAATCTTTTTGATTTTGTTTTTGCACTATGTTGCTTATGCGTGTTTGATTTTTGCTTCTAAAGTATAAGATTACATTCTTAAATCAAATTCAGAGATTCTATAGAGTCATTTCTTGGATAATAAATAGAGCTTGTAATTCATCATCATAGTTTGATCAATACAAGGTATTAATCAAGCAGAACAAATATGTTTTTGGTTAACATATTGCTATTGCTTAAAGTAGTTCTATTTTATTCATGACTTCAGTAGCCTTAGTATAGGCATTGATCGTGTTTCTTAAGTTTATAGCTTCAAGACATCTTAAAAAATAAAAAAATAGATTTCCTTTCCATGTTATTTTTCTTTAAGTTTGTCTTAGTTTTAGTTTTCTGGGTTAGAATTATCCATTCTCAATAATTTGAAGGCTTATGAATCAAGGATAAAGTCAAATATTCTTGATATCATACACTCATTTCAAGATTCCCATATATTAAGGACATATCTATCACATTACTCACTTGATAAATATTTAGGACTATAAGGGTATTTGAATAGGTATACCCACCTTGGTCTAATAGAGTCTAAAGTGTAGCGGGTCTTGATTGGTTTCTTATCCTTATTCAAAGATCTTGTCAATTGGCCATTGATCCAAACCCATGTTGATTAAAATTTCCTCTCATAGGGGAAGCTTGGGCAATCAATTAGAAAAAACCCACCAAAACTATCCTCAAGCCCAAGCTCACTCATTTTTCTTGGTGTATTCTTTTCCAAGGCTTGCCTCTAGGCTCTTGCCTAAGGCGTATGGGTATTCCTAATACATGTTGTTTTTTCTATGGACAATCCAAAACTTCCATAGACCTATTTTGGTTCTACCACCATGTTCAACATTTGTGGAGTTGGATTCATGATTTATTTTGGCCTTTCTGGCCACAATCCTTTTCTAGGATTGTGGACCTTCTGGGGATTAGCCACTCATCTCTTTTAAATTTACCCAAATCTAGCATACTTTTAGGGTGGAAATCCTTTTTAATATATGGTAAGATAGAAATGTTCCTTTGTCTTCTCACTGTATATGGTAAAATGGAACGATAAAAAGCTATTATAAAACCATAAAAGATCCAACCACACAAACCCTAGTTATACAAATAAAAAAATTGACCATACACCAATGAATAAACATAAAACATGCAAATCAATAAAATGAAATGATTATACCATTCACATGTCTAGTAAGATTTGATCTCCATTGTCTCCTATCTGTTGGTATTATGGATGACTTCGTCATGTGTCGCATTGGTTTTGTCATTGATGTCAACACTTATCTTTCTAGAGGTCTACATTGTTGATTTGGAACTCTAGTTATATTGGTTTGTTGATGCATTGACACATTGTGGTCCCGGAATAGATATTGGCTTAGGCATAGTTACCAGTATATGTTTCACCGACAGCTCAGAAAGTTGATGATGACTTGTTATCATCTGGAGATCATTTGGTTATGTCAAAGACATGGATTGGATGTTTGCATATTGGACTAATCAGGTTCACATATTTGCCTTAACCGACAGATAGGTCCAGGTTATGAACCGGTATAGGAAATCATGTTCTAGATCAGCACAACACATTTTGGAAATGATTTATTGGTTGGATAATGTGTAAATGTATTGAGGCCGACATATTGTATTGCACCAAGACTTATTTTTTAATTGATTTAAATGTAATATCTTTTAGGAGCCGACCTACTCATGAGGTCTTAGGTTTTGTATAAATAATTGTAAGATCTTATTTGGAAGAAGAATATATGTGTGTGCGAATGTATTGAAGATCATTGTGAAGAGAGAAATAAGCAGATCCTTGTGCGAATCACACAGATATTATCTGGAAGTTGAAGGGAAGGTTATGAAGGTGTTTGGTCCTCATGCTCAGAGCTTAAACTGATATTGGATCCGACATTGTAGATGCTAAACTAAAGCAATGCATTGTTTATTGGATTTAACCATCCAATTATGTAGTCAGTGAGACTCCTAATTTTGTGATTGGGCAGTGAGCTCTAGGTGGTTGGCCTTTCTGCATGTGCAGACCCCATTATTGTATTCACTTACTATCTGCAGTAGTATCATCTGATTGTGGGTAAGGTTTCCCACTGTTGTTTTTCCCCTTACATGGTTTCCATGTCAAAATATCCGTGTCATGTGTTGTGGATGTTGTTTTCCTTTCTGTTTCAAGCATTAAGTTATGCCGGTATTGCTATAATTGTTAATCTGTTTTACCCGCACTAAGATGATACTACTGCAATCATATGATACTACTGTTAATCTGTTTTAAGTTGGAATAATTTATTTTGGGTTATAATTTATTGACAACTGATTCACCCCCCCTCTCAGTTGTCCTTCCCAGTTCCTAACACTATCTCGATTGATCTTGCTTGATATGATTGCTCTCAGATTTTGTGTGTGCACAAGAGCTCAACAAATAACATAGTGGTTGTGGATGCTTGATTGCTTGATAGCTTGATTGCATGAAGATTGATAAATTAGTTAGGACACTTGGGATTATGAAAGGATGAAGGAATCCTCTTATATAGAGAACACCTTAGAAAATGACAGGATACGATTAAAAGGTTAAAGGATAAATGGTCGAATAGGATTAAAGGGTAGGTGAAGAAAATGATAAAATAATAGGAAGGTTGTTGGAAGAAATGATAAAATATTAAGAGGGTAGTTGGTGGAAAATTAAGAGATGAATGACAAGTGTCATGGAGGGAAAAAATGAATGAATTAATTGAATAAATAAAGATCCATTTAATTAATAGAAAAAGTGGGGCCAACTAAAAAAAAAGATATTTATTTAATTTAGGGAAAGGATAATTTAAATAAATAAAAATATTTATTTAAATAAGGAGTAGTGAATTAATTAAATAAATAAAAACTCCATTTAATTAATAGAAGGCTTATGATAAAATAATTAAATAAACAAAATATTTATTTAATTAAGCTAGGACAATTTTAGGTGTCTACATTTTTCCCCTCTTTGAGACAATGCAGTCTATCTCATTGGCTCAAAGAAGGTAAGATTTACTGATACAAAATTTGCCCCAAAAATGAGAGAGGTATGCCCCCTCGAGAGATTGGGTGAAAGATTCTGAATAATTGCAGACAATCTCTCAATAAGAGATGACTATATGTTATACCTTTCTTGAATCCTTTCTGTTGGCATTTGGCACTATAACAGACAATAAAAGATTGTTGGCATTTCAATAAGGATATTGAGAAGGTTGTTGATGATTATGGATATAACTGATCAAGGATGTTTACTGTCTTAATATTATTATTTTGTCATTGATGTCAAGAAATTGATTTTCTAATTCAGTATGATGTTGCCATCTCTTGAGAAGTATGATTTGATGAGTATAAAGATGTCGGTAAAAGACACAGAAAGAATATGATGAATAAGGGGAGGAATAAGTTATTCAATGGGCAACTATTACCGAGTTAGACAATGATGAGATCATGATGATTAGATTGTTTTGATATCCTACATATGTTATTGATTGAAAGGTTAATACTATACTATGTTACTGAGCAAAGAACCTAGTCGGTAAACCCTAAGGAACCTAGTCGGTAAACCCTAAGGTTATTGCTATCGGTTAATGAAGGCAGAATGTCTACCGAGTGAAGTTTAATATTTACTGAGTTGTAACCGAGCTGTAACAGAATGCATTAAATGGTTACATGCATTATTTAATGAAGGAAGCTGATGAGATGGCTATGATTAAATGATTGGTATGCCGTGAATGAAGTTTGTTAAAGAATCTATGGCAAAGGAAAATCGACAGGAAGATCTATAGCTTTGATTGAACCGCAATACCCTAGCACAAGTTCCAAGAAATGTATACAAGTTCCAAGGCGGGGTAAAATGTTTTCAGATCGAAGGATACATTGAACTTGGTCAAAGTTTGAAGATCTGATGGCTATGATTGATCATGGGAAATGTGATCAAGGAGATTAAGCGGTTGGCGAATTGTTTATAAATAGGGAACTGTTGATAAATAATGTATGCGGGTAAGTGTATGCACAGGGATGCTACATAGTGAAATTACCAAGCACAGAAGCTTGAAGAACTGTTTTGAATAATAGAGTATAGAGCCCAGCAGATGGACAAGATTAGTTCTATGTCTATATTGTATTGAGCAAATAAGAATCTGCTTTAGCATTTTAGATGTGAAGTTGTAGATAGATTTTTATTATTGTTATTTTGTGAAGTGATAGAAAATCTCTTAACCGAGTGGACTTAATAGTCTTATTTGTAAAACCCTCTAGCAAGGTGACATTCTGATTGAGTGTTTGAAATCTTTTAACAAGGTGAAGATCCTAACAGATCTGAGGGAAATCCCTTAACCGGGTCACATCTAGCAATGTGTTTGTAATCTTTAATAGGATTTGCTTTTAACTGAGCATACTCTAGAAGAGTATATTTCTTAGTGGGTCTGAAATCCTACAATGGTTTTTCCCTATTTGGGTTTCCACGTTAAATCTGGTGTTATGAGTGTTATGATGTTTATATGCTTTTGAGTTTGCATGTTTAGCAGTTTTGGTTATATTACTGAAATATATGTTACCAAGGTTGAATCTAATGTTTTTATGGAAGATTAAGTTTGTATGATTCACCCCCCCCCTCATCTTATTAGCTTGGCATCTGTACTTATCTTTAAGTATCAGAATTATCAATTGGTATCAGAGCTTTGGACTCCCGAAGAAAAGTTTAAAGGTACTTGAGGAAAAGATCCAAAGATGTATAAGAGGGATGCATCGAAGCTGAACAAGTGAAGTTTCTCTACATGGCAGAAAATGATGAAGTTGCACCTATCAGGAGTTGGAGAATATGCTGTATATTATCTAGAGAATGATTTCATCACACCGATAACCTATCCATTGACAATGGAAGAGATAAAGGCAAAGCAAGAACATATTCAAGCAATGATTGAAATAACATATGCATTGACCGATTCAGAGTTTAATGATCTAGAAGGCTGCAATGATGCAAAGGCAATGCAAGACAAGCTCATATCTGTGTATGGAGGAGATGAACATGTTCAAAGAGCAAAAGTGGATAGTCTAAGAGGACAACTTGAATCTATGAGGATGAATGAAGGTGAGAACATAACCCAGTACAGTACAAGACTAAAGGAGATTGTCAATCAAATCAAAGGAGCAGGTGGAACTATTGAAGAAAAGGATATAACAAGTAAGCTGTTAACAACCCTTCTATTGGCTTATGCAATCCGAGTCTCTGCAATCAATGAATTGAGGTCTGTACCTAATATGCCAGTTTCTTTAGATGCTACTATTGGTAAGCTACATGCATTTGAGTTAAGTAACTTTGATAACAGTGGGTCATAAGTAAATAAAGTTGAATCTGCATTTAGTTCCTTTCATCTTGATGAATCTAATGATTACAATGATAGAATGAGTAAGTACACTAAAGGGGATCACAGTGGAGCAAGTGAAAGATTTCACAAGAACATGGAGGAAGTACACAAACTATATAAAGAAATTAGAAAGCAAGAAGAGTTTGAAGCACTATTAGCCAGAAGGTTACCGAGAGGCAAAGGTAAGTATAAAGGAAAACTACCTTTGAAATGTTTCAATTGTGATAAGATAGGACATATGGCTTCTAACTGTCCTGACAAAGATTCTACTGAAAAGAGAGATTACCAAGATGATAGACAGAAAGATAATCATTATAGAGGACACTGAGACTTCAGAAGAAGAGATAGAAAGTCATGCTTAATAGCCGATGAGGAATCCAATGATGATAAATCAGATGAAATTGATACAGAGGAAGTAGTTTATGTGGCTATCAAAGATGGATCAGATGAAGAAAGGTATGAAGAAAAAGCCCTTATATCTCACATAAATACTAATGACTCTTGGATCATAGATAGTGGATGCTCACATCACATGACTGATAAACACAAGTTTGTTATGTTAGAAGACTATGATGGAGGCTATGTAAGATTTGGTAATGATGCACCATGTCCAGTAAGAGGTAAATGATCCATAACACTTCTTGACAATGCAAGATGCAATGATGTTTATTGGGTTGAAGGTTTGAAATACAATTTGTTGAGTGTAGCACAACTAAACAATATAGGATACCGAATATAATTTCAGAAAGGAATTGTCAAAGTTCATGACAAGCATGAAAATTTAGCTGCTACCGGGACACAAACAAAAGGTAACACATTTCACCTTGACTCAACTTGGAATAAGTGTTTGTATGCAAAGATAGATGATACCTGGTTATGGCATAAAAGGTTTTGTCATGTAAATTTTGATAATCTGATCAAAATAAGCAAGAAGCACCGAGTAAGAGGTCTACCGAGTCTTGAAAAACCTGAGAATGCTATGTGCTGAGGATGCCAGATGGGTAAAATGACAAGATCAAGCTTCACAAGTAAGTCTTACACTTCTAAGGGAATTTTAGATCTTGTGCACACTGATCTTTGTGGTCCTATGAAAGTTCAAAGTTATTATGGTGACAAATATTTCATATTATTTGTGGATGATTACTCAAGGATGATGTCAACAATGTTTTTAAAAGAAAAATCAGAAGCTTTTCAAATGTTTAAATGGTACAAGGCAAGAGTTGAAAATAAAACAGGAAGACAACTGAAATGTCTTATATCAGATAGAGGATGAGAGTTCACATCTGATGAGTTCAACTTATTCTGCAATGATCATGGTATTAAAAGACAAGTCTTTGTACCGAGAACTCCACAACAAAATGGAATTGCTGAGAGAAGAAATAGATCTATTATGGATTGTGCCAGAACCTTGATGATTGAAAAGAAAGTGCCACAAACATTTTGGAGAGAAGCGATAAGCACAACAGTTTACACCCTGAACCGAGTACAACTGAAGAAAGGTACTTTGAAGACACCATATGAAATCTGGTATGACTAATGTAAGTTATTTTAAAATCTTTGGAAGTAAATGCTATGTACACAAGGATGATAGAAATGGCAAGTTTGATCAGAAAAGTGAACAAGGAACATTTCTTGGTTATTCTACTAGGAGTAAAGAAATTAAATGTTTGGTCAAATCATCTAACAAAATAGTAGAAAGTGCAAATGTGAAAATTGATGAATTTGCAAAAAGAAATGATGAAGTAAATTCCAAGGAACCAGAAGATTATGATGAATTTGTCTATGTTCAACCCACAAGTCTTACTGAGAGAACTGTTGAAGGAAATGAAGAGAATATCCAGTTACTGAGTGATGAAAAAGATCATATAGAGCCTACCAAGCCTGTATTAACCAAGTATGTCAGAAGACATCATGCACCAAGTCAGATAATAGGAGATAAGGATGATCCAATGATGACAAGGAACAAACTGAGACAGAACACATGTCTGATATCTGAATTTGAACCGAGAATAGTGAAAGAGGCATTTAACAATGAAGATTGGATAAATGCTATGATAGAAGAGATTGATCAAATCAAGAAGAATGACACATGGACACTAATCCCAAGACCGAAGGACAAAAATGTAATTGGTACAAAGTGGATTTTCAGAAACAAGCTGAATGAAAAAGGAGAGGTCATTCGAAATAAAGCAAGACTAGTTTGCAAAGGATAAGAAGGAATTGATTATGGTGAGACTTTTGCACCTGTGGCTAGACTTGAAGGAGTAAGAACATTGTTGGCATATGCTGCTTACAAGAATTTCAAGGTATATCAAATGGATGTCAAATTTGCATTTCTGAATGGAGTATTAGAAGAAGAAGTTTTTATTGAACAACCTGAAGGATTTGTTGAAGACAAGAATAAAGATCAGGTATGTAAATTGAACAAAGCTTTATATAGTCTGAAACAAGCACCTAGAGCATGGTATGAAAGATTGCACTCTTATTTAATCAAGATTGGTTTTATAAGAACAAGTGAAAACAACAATATTTACATGAAGAATGATGAAAATGGAATACTGATCTCAACCATATTTGTTGATGATATTATATTTTGTGGAAATGACTCTCTATGTAAGAACTTTGGAAATGAAATGAGCAAAGAATTTGAGATGTCATTAATCGGTGAGATAAGGTATTTTATAGGTTTACAGATACTGCAAATGAAAAATGAGATTTTCATTACTCAATCCAAATACATAAAGGAAATCTTGAAGAAATCTGGAATGGAGGATTTAAAACCAGTAAGTACTCCTATGACTACCAACTGTAAACTATCAAAGAATGATGAATTTACATCTGTTGATGAGACACTTTACTGATCCATGATTGGAAAGCTACAATATGTTGTTCATAGCAGACCAGACATAACACATGCAGTAGGTATAGTTGCAAGATTCTTTGCAGATCCTAAAGAAACACACATGACATCAATCAAGAGAATTTTCAGATACTTGAAAGGCACTGAAGATTATGGCTTAGTATATCAGAAAAGAAATGAATTCGATTTAAAAGTTTATACTAATGCTGATTGGGTAGGCAACATTGATGACATGAAAAACACAAGTGGAGGAGCTTTCTTTTTAGGAGAAAGACTAGTGAGTTGGCTTAGCAAGAAACAAGGATGTGTTTCACAGTCAACAACAGAAGCTGAATACGTTGCTGCAGCACTGAATTGTACCAACATAGCATAGATCAAACAACTGTTGGAAGGTATAAATGAGAAAGTTACCAAGCCAGTAACTATATTCTATGACAATACTAGTGCCATTAACATTTCAAAGAATCCTGTTATGCACTCTAAGACAACGCACATCTCTATCAAATATCATTATCTTAGAGAAGAAGCTCAAGAGAAGAAAGTGGTGCTGGAGTATGTTAGCTCAAAGGAACAAATAGCAGATATCTTCACCAAGCCACTGCCAAGGGACATGTTTGAGTATCTCAGAAGTAAGTTAGGGGTCCTACCCCTATCTTCTACTCACTGACCGAGTTCGGTGAAAGCATCAATTCGATGACTCTACAGAATATCTTTTAGGAGTTGATGCTGATTTACACACTTTAGGATGTTTTCTAAAGGTGTGCAAGAAACTATGCAGGAACCTATGCAGGAAACAAAATGAGAATTGAAGACATAAATCCTCTGACCGAGACTAACTTGACACATAACAATAGGAAATCACTTCATACAGGAAGAAATTATGTTTTATTTCTTTACTTTTTGGCATTGTTGTCAAAGGGGGAGAAGACTGAAGAAGAGGAGAAGACTAATGTATGGGGGAGAATTCTGATAACAGAAGGAGAGAATTTCAACATTTTAGCATTTCAGAATCTCACAACAATCCGAATCAATTAAGTTAAATCAATTGGTTTTGCCATCAATGCCAAAGGGGGAGATTGTTGGCATTTGACATTATAACAGACAATAAGAGATTGTTGGCATTTCAATAAGGATATTGAGAAGATTGTTGATGATTATGGATATAACTGATCAAGGATGTTTACTGTCTTAATATTATTATTTTGTCATTGATGTCAAGAAATTGATTTTCTAATTCAGTATGATGTTGCTATATCTTGAGAAGTATGATTTGATGAGTATAAAGATGTCGGTAAAAGACACAAAAAGAATATGATGAATAAGGGGAGGAATAAGTTATTCAATGGGCAACTATTACCGAGTTAGACAATGATGAGATCATGATGATTAGATTGTTTTGATATCCTACATATGTTATTGATTGAAAGGTTAATACTATACTATGTTACCGAGCAAAGAACCTAGTCGGTAAACCCTAAGGAACCTAGTCGGTAAACCTTAAGGTTATCGCTATCGGTTAATGAAGGCATAATGTCTACCGAGTGAAGTTTAGTATTTACCGAGTTGTAACTGAGCTGTAACAGAATACATTAAATGGTTACATGCATTATTTAATGAAGGAAGCTGATGAGCTGGCTATGATTAAATGATTGGTATGTCGTGAATGAAGTTTGTTAAAGAATCTATGGCAAAGGAAAATCGGTAGGAAGATCTACAACTTTGATTGAACCACAATACCCTAGCACAAGTTCCAAGGCGGGGTAAAACGTTTTCAGATCGAAGGATACATTGAACCTGGTCAAAGTTTGAAGATCTGATGGCCATGATTGATCATGGGAAATGTGATCAAGGAGATTAAGCGGTTGGCGAATTGTTTATAAATAGGGAACTGTTGATAAACAATGTATGCGGGCAAGTGTATGCACAGAGATGCTACATAGTGATTACTGAGCACAGAAGCCTGAAGACCTATTTTGAATAATAGAGTATAGAGCCCAGCAGATGGACAAGATTAGTTCTATGTCTATATTATATTGAGCAAATAAGAATCTGCTTTAGCATTTTAGTGTGAAGTTGCAGATAGATTTTTATTACTGTTATTTTATGAAGTGACAGAAAATCTCTTAACTGAGTGGACTTAATAGTCTTATTTGTAAAACCCTCTAGCAAGGTGACATTCTGATTGAGTGTTTGAAATCCTTTAACAAGCTCACTTCTAACAAGGTGAAGATCCTAACAGATCTGAGGGAAATCCCTTAACCGGGTCACATCTAGCAATGTGTTTGTAATCTTTAACAAGATTTTCTTTTAACCGAGCATACTCTAGAAGAGTATATTTCTTAGTGGGTCCGAAATCCCACAGTGGTTTTTCCCTATTTGGGTTTCCATGATAAATCTGGTGTTATGAGTGTTATGATATTTATATGCTTTTGAGTTTGCATGTTTAGCAGTTTTGGTTATATTACTGAAATATATGTTACCGAGGTTGAATCTGATGTTTTTATGGAAGATTAAGTTTGTATGATTCACTCCCCCCCCCTCTCATCTTATTAGCTTGGCATCTGTACTTATCTTTAAGTATCAGAACTATCACTTTCTACTTTAGATACCTGACCAGTCTTAAATACCATGCTCTACGGACTTGCTTGAGTCCATAGAGATCTTTTTCTAGTTTGTATGGAAAACCCATATTCACAGACAACTAAAATCTTTCTATTTGTTCAATATATACTTCTACTTCCAAGTCACCATTTAGAAGTGCTAGCTTAACACATGCATTTGATATACTTCAAAAAATTTGAAAGGAGATAAAGAGATAAACATTTCGATTGCTTCCAGTTTGGCTACGAGAGAAAATATTTCTTCAAAATCAATACCTTCCACATGTGTATAGCCTTTGCATACTAGTCTAGCCTTATTTCTAATAACTTATCCTTCATTAAATTTTATACTAAAAACTCATTTTGCGCCAATAACATTCTTGTCCTTTGGCCTTGGAACTGGTTCCTAAGTCTCATTCTTCTCAATATAATTTAGTTATTTTTCTATTGCTTCAATATAATTCTCAAATTTGCTAGCCTCCACAAAATTCTTTGGCTCAATTTTACGCAGAAAATAGAAATTTACTTATTCATTTACCCTTGTTGACCTTCTAGTGTGGACACTTGCATCTTTATCACCAAGAATTTGATTCTCACATGGTATTTTTGAACATACTTTGTTAGGGTTTCTTTTACTATTATTTCTTTTTCACTTTCAATGTCTTATTCACTAATGTAGTATGACCCATCTAAATGGCTATTATGATCATTTTATGTTACTCCATATTGTAACGACTCATTGGTTTTCACATTATCACTTTCAACAATTTTTTATTATAACAAATGTATGGATTACTTTTTGTTGCAAATCTTATGTCAAACTTAACCAAGTCACCTTCATCTCTTCTATCATAACATTTTCTTACATATACTTGTTGTGACGTTTTCACACATCGCCCCATTGCAAATGGGGACCCATGTTTTTTTTGCTTTTTAGGGTTTGTTTTTTGGTCTTTTAGGGTTTTGTTAGCTAGCCTTTGCATTTTGAGTGTCGCCCAGGTGATCACATGGATAAGCAAGTCCGGCTTGAGTGATGTCTTGATCCTGAAATTTGGCTAAGTCTGGAATGTCCTGAAAATTTGGCTAAGTCTGAGCGTCCTGATCCTGAAATTTGGCTAAGTCTGGAATGTCCTGATCCTGAATTTGACTAAGTCTGGAAACTGAAAAACCTCAAAAAACTAGATTTTGCAATATCACTCCTGGAGGTCTGAAACCACTCTCAAACATCCTGAAAGTATATATGGAATATAACTTAAAGTATAAGAAAGAAGAAACATAGAAGGAAATGTCATTCCATAAAAATTATCCTGATAGAGAGTTCAAAAAGTCAAATTTCGCTCCTCTCCTTCACTGAGGATCTAGAGCGAATTTCGCTCCTGTCCCTCTCCCAGGGACCAAGGTGAAGCGCTCATGTCCCTCACCAAGGGTCCAGAGCGAAAAAGCTTAGTGGAGTCATTCCTGACCTTGTTTGGACAAATTGAGACATCAAAGGCATGATGGAGGACAAAATGAACGTGATAGAGCATCCAGACTTGATTAAGGACGATGAAATGATGAAGTATTTGTCTAGAAAGGTAAATTCGCTCCTGTCCCTCACCAAGGGACTAGAGCGATCTTGTTGATATCTATTATTTTCCCATGCTTGGGCGCCAATATCCTTCAAATTGCATTAAATGCCAATTTCGCTAAAACTCCAAAATATTTAAAAAAAATTAAAATTAAATTGGCATTAAATAAAAAACACATTGGCATTTAATAAATTAATTTTGAGCCTTAGAAAATTGAAATTTTTATTATAAAGGCATTTAAAATTAATTTTTGTGAAATTGAAATAAAATTGGAGCGCTTGGGGTATTATTTAATGTTTTTATCAAGTCGGCCTCTTCTTTTATTAATTTTTATTTATCTTTTGGCCTATTTTTCCAAGTCGGCCCATGGAAATAAAATGGTGAGCGCTCTATATATTTGAGGCATGTTTTTCATTATTCAAATCATTCACTCATCATTTCAAGTGCGATTTGGAAGAGCAATTTGAGGAGCGAATTTCTACCAGGAGTGGAGACTAAGAAGGGCGAAATTCATCTTGAAGGCTATTGGAGAGGCGTATTTTTTGCTAGTTTGGAGGATAATTTCCAGATTTTTGAAGACATTTGGAGGATAAATTCCAGATTTTTGAAGACATTTGAAGGCGAATTTCCTGATCTTGAAGAGGCTAGTGGAAGATGGAGTTCTTTTCCAAGCTAAAGGGGGCGCATTTTGCTAAAGGGAGTCTTGATCTACATTTTGCCTAGCGAATTCTCCTATTTTTGCATCATTTTTTAGAATTAATTCCCAAATGGAGGTATGGCGTAATCACCTTGGCACCATTTTTGAAGATTTAAATTTTGCTTTGAAAATCCTAAATTAGGAAATGATAACTCAAGATTTATCATGAAGTTTCCTAATTAAAATCTTGAATCTTCCTTTTAAAGTTTAATTTTTTCAAAGATATATTACTAATTTTGAAATGTTGTGTAGGTATCAAGATGGCGACTCCAAGCTCGAAAGATCTACAAGTTGGAAGACTCTCCTCAAGGACGATCAAGCATCGACAAGGACAACCTTCTTCGATCCAGCCTAGCAAGGACAAGGACGGCCTTCTTTGGACTAACGTCATCAAGGGCGACCTCTTCCAATCCGGCATTCCAAGGCGAGGTACATCATCATCCTGCAAATCAAGGACACAAGAAGTTAGAACAAGGGTTCGTTGAGGAAGCAAATAGTTCCAGATGAATTAATTAAAGCTAGCTTCTCAACAACATTAAGTTGAATATCTACCAAGTTACAAGTGTCAGACAAGGTGGGATCCCAGTCATCGCTCATCCAGTCAGTGTGGTCCACCTCAGCATTTCCAGATTCAATGTACCTAACTCATGGAAGGTGGCACAAACTTCTATGTACCTACCCCGACTATTCATTGGTCGAATTTTCTAGAGAGGACATGTGTCCAAGCAATACAATTTTATCATTGGTCAAGCATTAAATGTTATGTAATGGTTGTAACAAACCCTAATTAGGGTTTTCATTGTAAAATCTTGGCCATTGATCTCGAATTGATCTAAGCCATCGAATTGTATTGAGGGCACTATATAAGCCCTGGCATTTCATTTTGTAAAAATAATTAGCAATTAGAAAGAGTTAGAATATAGTTAGAAGCAGTTGGAAGTATTAGAATAGAAATTAGAGTAGAGTAGAGAGAGAAGGCAAAGATTGTTGCCAAGATGTTGTTGTAAAAGACTTGTAACTTCATTGAAGAAATGGTGAAATTCATGGGTCGATTCGACAATTTGCATGGTCTTTATACTTCGCATGTTTGATTTCATGTTATTAGATGAGTGGAAGAAATGTGCTTGATTGATGGTGAAATTCGTATATCCATACTACTAGCAGTTTGTTGATTGCAAACTTGCCTTGTGTAGTCAACTGAAATCATTCAGCTTAAGCTTAACTTTAATTGTCGCTTCTTCATTAATATGCATCAACCTGATGGTGTCTATGCCTGCAGTGATGATTTGAACATCATAAAGCTTTCCTTCGAAGATCGCACTAACCTTGTGGAGATGTTCCTGCGATGTCAAAACAAGACTTAGTTAGAATTTCATCAAAGATCATCCATTGTTCTTACATTCTTAGTGTTAGGATTAGATCCTTTCCTCGCCCTCATCTTTTTTCCTTTTTTCAAGTCAAAGCTAGTAAGAGCCTGTGTTCTAGCAATATTCAAAGCAAATCAGAAGTTCAGGCATCAAATGTAAGTCCCCTTGTGATTCCAGCAAATCACATCATACCACAAAGAGCTTATCCACACGTAGAGACCCTACATAAAAGAACATTGGAGTCACCCTGATTGATCCTTTTTTGCGATATCTTCAGCAATCAGAGGCTTTATTCAAGAGAGGATAAGGTACCCTTGGGTATTTTATTCTGTGTATGATTGTGTACAAAATACACGTCAACAATACTCTAAAATGATTAATTGATGTCGGTCTACCTTTCCATAATTTATATGGAGTCTTAGTATTTTTTTTTTTTTGATAAATAGATAGCTGGGAAGGGCAACTCCCATTTAATTACTGAAAAAAAGGAGTAGAGTTTACAAAAAATGTTGATCCAGTCATTAAGGCGACCACCCTCCCAAGAAAATTACAAAAGATATCCAGAAGTCATACTACTATTTTCAAATAAACCAATCCGATGACTATGATAAATCCCAGGAAAAGTACCAGTCATAGCTCTCTGCTATCCCCTGCTGTCCATGGAGGCTTGTTTAGCCAGCCCATCTGCAACACTATTTCCTTCACGGTAGATATGGTCAATTTTAAAATCTTCTAGCATCCCAACTAGTCTCAATATATGTCTTACCCATTTATTGAGTCTCCAGTCCTGAGCTTTTTTCAATCTAATTGCGTTGACCACGATCAGGGAGTCACCTTCCAAGTGGACTTTCCGGAGTCCAAGTTGAAGGGACAACTCCAAACCTTTGGTTGCAGCCCAAAATTCTGCCCTGTTGTTGGAGCCTAGGCCAATGTACTCCTTATGTTCAACCAGAGCGACTCCATGCTCATCTATAATAACAATCCCAATGCCACTAGGCCCTGGGTTATCATGAGTGGCTCCATCGAAATTGGTTTTTACCGAGCCAACATTAGGAGCCATCCATTGGGTGTTGGCACGAGCTTTCGCCTTATCTTCTGAACCTGTGATTCTAGTGAGCTGTGGGACGATGAAACCAAGGAACACCTTTGATATGTTGTCATCCCAGAGTTAGAAAGTATTCCCTTTGTTGCTCCTAGCCGCAGAGTTTACTAGTTCGGTGATTGAGGCTTCAATTTTGTTAATGAGCTATTCCCTGGGCAGAGCTTCATTCCTAAAGATATGCCTATTGCGTTCCTTCCACAGTTCCCACACAATCATAGATGGAGCAACTTGCCAGAGGCTTCCAAAAATGCCTTTACGAAGACGAGCAAGCCACATGAAGAACCACTCCTCCAAAGTTCTTGGTTTGGGAGTGTGCCAATTGAGTTTATGTAGGAGAGTATTCCAGTAGTATTCCGCATAGGGGCACCATAGGAGGACATGATTCACATCCTCATCTTGCTATTTGTACAATGGGCAGCGCCCCAAGCCAATGATACCAATCTTGTTAAGTCTGTCCCGAGTCAGAACGCGGCCCTGAATAGTGAGCCAAGCAAATACCCCCGCTCTCGACAAGCAATATATTCCCCATAACAAATCTTTGGGCCACAGAGGAGTGACATTCACCTGTTCAAGAGTCTTATATCCAAGCTTTACCTTGTAATCCCCGTCGTGAGAAGTACCCCACCTTATGATGTGTTTTTTGTTGTCCCAAATGGAGCTGCAAGAGTCGAGGATTTCTTTTAATTTTACCTTTTGCTCAGCTGGAGCACATATATCATCCATGAGTGCCACCTCCATTTTTTCACACCATTATCTACACCCATACTTCCATAATCTACTACCTTCTTACCCCACCGCCTAGTGGTTTCGACCCTTATGATGTCCATGTCCTCCATAGTCTTGAGAGATGGAAAACCTTCCCAGGAGTCCTCCCATAATTGAGCATGTTCCCCATTGTTTACCTCCCATGTTAAATGCCTTGTTATCACCTTTCTATACTCCACAATGAAGTTCCAAACAACAGACCCATCGGGAGGGTCCAGAGTATTTAGAATCCTAATCGGGTCCAAAGAGTCCAGGTACTTCCTACGCATGATCTGAACCCATTTTCTGTTCCCATCCTTATAGATGCTCCAGACAAGCTTGGCTCCCATAGCCAGGTTCATGTTGTGAAACTCTCTGATACCCACCCCTTTAGCATTGAGGGGTCTACATATGTTGTCCTCGGAAAGAAGTGGAATCTTGTTCTGGTCTTCCAGTCCATTCCACATAAATCGTCTCATGATTTGAACAAGCCCATCCTGCACTGCCTTAGGAAGTTTCATGCAAGACATGAAGTAAATGGGGATAGTTGATAAGACTGTCTTGATTAGGAGGATCCTACCTGCCGATGAAAGCCATTTGCCTTTCCATAAATCCATCTTTTTCTTGCAATTGTTAATAAGGCTGTCCCAATAGCTGGACTTATTGACTCCCCCGAATAGTGGCATACCAAGAAATCTTCCAGGGAAGGTGGCTATCCATAGGTCCAAAATTCTGGCTCTATCAATTTGGAGGCCCGGTTGAACATTAAGAAAGAAGACTTATGATTTTGTCCAACTGATAATCTGTCCTGATGCCCTGGTATAACTATCAAGGGTGTTCTTGATTATTCTTGCCTCGACTCTGCATGCTTTCCCGAAAAGGATCGTGTCATCAACAAATTGGTGATGGGTAGGATTGTCTACACCCGGGAAAACTTCCACCCCTTTCCAACGGCCCGACATCCTTTCGTGTTGTATGACCCTACCTAAAGCTTTAGCCATGATGATGAACAAGAAGGGGGATAGGGGGTCCCCTTGCCTTATCCCCCCTAGTGGAAGGGAAGTATTCTTACGCTACTCCATTAACCAAGACCGAGAAATGAGGATTCTTAATGCAACATAAAACCCAATTCACCCAATTAGTGCTGAAGCCAAATTTTTTAAGCACACAAAGTAGGAACTGCCTATCCACTAAATCATAAGCCTTTAGGACATCTAACTTAATGATCATGCTTGGATCCCACATCTTTCTGGC
This sequence comes from Cryptomeria japonica, assembly GCF_030272615.1. Taxonomy (NCBI): domain Eukaryota; kingdom Viridiplantae; phylum Streptophyta; class Pinopsida; order Cupressales; family Cupressaceae; genus Cryptomeria; species Cryptomeria japonica. The sequence continues at coordinate 4,163,438 of NC_081408.1, read as the reverse complement.
TGAATGTATGGCCTCATGAGCGATGCTGATACCTTCCACAATAGATCTACCAGGTGAGAAACCACTTTGTTCATCCAAGATAATCTTATAGATGACCTTCTTAAGCCTGTTTGAGATTACTTTGGTGATGACTTTGTACACAATGTTACAAAGTGCAATGGGCCTCTAATATGCCATAAATTGAACATCCTTCTTTTTGGGAATCCGTGTCAGGAAGGTGTTTCCTTTTCTATTCGGAATGTAGACTACAATATTAATAACTTCTTTCTAGTATAAATAAGGCAATTTAGATTGGCTCAACATAGTTGTTGCCATCTCTTGAACTATCCCACTCTTCCTTACCACCACTCCATTTTTTGAGGATTCCTTGATGCAAAGTACTATCTCTTGAATTCATGCTTATTATAGATTTCTTCAAACTCATCAAAGATAAACTCACTACCTCTACCGGACCTTATAAATTTTATTGTGTCATGAATATTATTTTTAAACATATCAATAAATATTTTGAACTTCTCAAAATATTTATGTTTTTCTTTTAAGAAAGTGACTGATTACATTGAAGAAAAATCATCAAAAAACATCATATAGTACCTTTCACCTTGCAAGTTATTTATACTCATTGGTTTGTATACATTTGTATGAACCAAAACTAATGGCCTTTTACTATCTAATACACATTTGTTAGAAACCTTTCTCTTGTCTATTTTTCTTTATGAAATTCATTGTAAAGAGAGCATACTTTATTTACAATTTGAGGAATGTAGACCTCTTATTGTTCATTTGGGATTGATTTTCAGAAGATCAAATTTATGTGACCCATCCTTATGCACCTTAATCTTTTTATCCCAATAAGGTATTTCTTTCACTTGATCTCAACGAGTTTGTAGAGTTGGGTAATGAGATTCAGAAGTCTAAAAATGAAAATTAAGAATCAAATCCATCCACATCAACTCAATTTGAGCATCATGTACCCTTTTGAGTGCCATGGACCCTTTCAAACACCGTGGACCACTTTGGATGCCATAGTTTGTAAAGGTGATTGAATAGAAATCCCAAATTTTGAGACATTATTAGTGTTGTCCTTCTCTTTTCATCCTTGATCTTGATTTTTGTACACGACTATTGGAGGTTGGCCTAATTGTGAAAATACCTTGAGAACCCTATATTTAAAGCATCATTTATAATTTATTTTTATGTAAGCACACATCTAGAAATTTTATTCGAGAGTCTTAAATTCCTTAATTCAAGAACATATCTAAGTACAAGGAGCATCAAGCTAAAACTAATCTTCAAGCGTTTTTTTATGATTATCATGTTATTGCATCAACACTTGGAAGAATCATCTAAAGAGAATTACATAGACACTATTATCAATCCAAGGGAATAATCTTGTCAATTGTACATTTCATTTTAGATTTAGTATCTACCTTACTAGGGGTAAGATCTCTTTTCCATCATCATGAGATTAACACCTACTTAGGGTATGAGTTAGAAAAGATCCTATATAGTATAACAAATTTCTCTCTTCTCTATGTGCAAGTTATAGATTTGACATCATAAAGTTATAAATTTATGGAGAGTAGACTTAGAAGAATAGTTTTAGATATTGAATAGGTGTAAACCCCTAGTCCATGCTGATTTGCACATGTGACCAAAACATTTTTTTTTTAATTTTGGAAAAAAAAATATAAAGGTCATGTTGATCATGAATTAAAATTTTTAGATTATGAAAGCACCTTAAAATATAGGGTTCTTAGCACACTTGATTGACACTTTTAGCTCCATATTTCGGGATCAAGCTCCTTTTTGGATCTCATTTTGAAATATATTCCTTTGAGTTGACTGTCAATTTTGCATCTATAAATTTTTATTGTATATTGTCAATTTTGCATTATTTTACCTAGTCATTACACATTAACATCAAATAAAAGCAAACACAATAAAAGGAAAATATCATACACAACATCCAAATCTCTCCTTTGGGAATGAAGTTGGATCTTGGTGGATATTTTCTCCAATGAATGATATTGATTTGGGATTAGTTTATATTGAATTTATTTCAATTAGTTTTGCATATGCATATATAGACACATGCACGTGTGTGTGTGTGTGTGTGTGTGTGTGTGTGTGTGTGTGTGTGTGTGTGTGTGTGTGTGTGTGACATAAAACTATTAAGATCCAATCTCTTTTATCTAGCCATCTTTTTGAAAAGACCTTAATGATTCATAAATCATTCTACAAGTAGTAAGGGAGAAAATAAAATTATTTAAAATTGGTTTCGTGGAGGAAGCTACAAAGGGTATAGAGGGTGTAGAAAATGGATAAAAATATGAGTATGAATTTGAAGGTCCTATTAACTCAGCAAAAGTAACACTTTTCCTCAAAGAAGAGAAAGTTGTGAAGTAATTGAATAGTATTGAGGAAGAAAGGTGTCGAGCAACTGATCCTTGTACTAGGATAAACATGTAAGGATAAGTTGATAGGGATCCAAAACATAAATACCATATTTTATTTGAAAGTGCTAATGATTTTAAACAAGTTAACCTTAAAGATATGATTTCCAATGGGGATGGTGATGATACTAGCAATTCTTTGTGTATTCCAAGTGCTTGTCTCTACCACTACTACCTAAATACATCTTATAGTTTAGAGATAGTAAAAGAAATATATGTAACCATAGGTCATACTCATGAGCCTAGAAGTGCTCACATAGCTTGCATAATGGTTATAAATACCAATTTTACGTAATTTTTTGTTATTTGATTGATATAACTATTGTGTTTCATGATACATGCACAATGATCTATATAGGAGCTCAATTTGACATTGGTACTAATGACGAAGGTGTTAGCACAACCAATGATAGGTGAATCAAGGATGAATCACCTCCCTTGAAAAGTGATTTAATCACTCCAAGGGTTTCTTGCAAGCTAGGCCTTATCCGTCCAAGCTAACTCAATTGAACTATGTGGCTATTTTGCAAAAGAGTTTTGTTGATTATACCTTAAAATTTAGTTGTAAGCATAATATCTAATTCCCATGATAAAATTTTTAATAATGATTTTGAACATGAAAATATTTTTCTCAAATTACCATTCTAACAACACTAAATGCATTCACACGTTGACAAAACACAACTACAAGAGTTAATATTTGAAGATTTTTATTTAATTAACATTATCTTGTTGGTATTATGGATGACTTTGTTATGTGTTGCACTGGTTTTGTCATTGATGTCAACATTTATCCTTTTGGAGGTCTACATTGTTGATTTGGCACTTTGGTTATGTTGGTTTATTGTTGAACCAACACATTGTGATCACCGGCATGGTTAGTGGCTTATGTACAGTCACCGGTATATGTTCACCGACAGAAATGATGACTTGTTATCATTTGGAGATCATTTGGTTATGTCGAAGACATGGATTGGATGTTTTGTTTTTGTTTTTTTTCTTATTGGTCTAACTGGGTTGACATATTTGTCTTTACCAATAGATAAGTCTAGGTTATTGTGGGTAAGGTTTCCCATCGTGGTTTTTCCCTTACAGGCTTTCCACGTCAAAATCTCTATGTCATGTGTTGTGGATGTTGTTTTCCTTTCTGTTTCATGCATTAAGTTACATCGGTACTGATATAATTGCTAATCTATTTTACCGACATTAAGTTTGGTTTACCGACACTAAGTTTAAGTTGGAATAATTTCTATTTGGGTTATAATTTATTGACAACTGATTCACCTCCCTCTCAATTGTCCTTCTAGTTCCTAACATATCTTTTATGTTTAGATATTAAATATTATCTTATCAACATATTTATTATGTGAAATACAGATCGAAAGAGATTAAGGTAACAAGAATTGAAATGAAATCTAGACTAGTGGACAATGACAACTAAAATTCACCCTACAATATTGGAAGGTTAGACTAAATATTATAAAACCAATAATGCATAGATTATAATTCTCACAATTGATACATATATCAATGCAATCATCCAAGGAAAACAATAATTTTATAAAAAATGCATACTTCATTAATCACAATACTATATTTAAGGAAAAAAAGATGCAAAGTCATTTAAATGAATGCTTGAATTAATATCAAACCACACATGCATTCATCTTGATTATTTGAGAATACCCACAGACTTAATTTTCTCACCAAATTTTGCCTACGTTTTTACTATTTCAACTTTCATTATCACTTGACCATCAGTGCTCTCCTTGGTACATTTGTCATGTAAATTGACGTTAAACTCTTGTATGATAGCTGCTGTCTCACAAACCTATTTGTCATGTCCAATTTAATACACATGACAATGCTCCAAAAAAACTGTCTATCCTTTTTAGGAACTTGGTTGCAATCCCATGATGTAATAATTTATATTTGATCTTTCTGTATGTTGAGGTTACCAATTTAACAATATTGAGACATTCCTTAGGCAGATCATTTTATTCCTTCTCAATAATAGACATACAAAGTAATTCTTCTTCACATGTAGGTTTTATCTTAATCAAAACTTGGATTAAAAATTGTTTCACATAAGAACATATTTCTCTACACCCATATTTGCACGTTCTCCTATCAACACTTGTTATAAGAATATTAATTTACCATGTTGATGGAATGATGCATTTTAATCATCATATTAATCACATTATTTCCCAAGATTTTGAGGCCTTCTCTCTATTTGGTAGTAGCTGTTAAGAATCCATTAGCGTCTGAAAGCCTCATGTCATTAGTTAATGTTGTTTGCAAGATCACTGTAGGAGTAATTGAATATATTGGCCCTATAAGATGGTTGCTGTATGTTTTAATCTCTTCCATTTGGGATTTGAGCTCTTCCTTGTTGGATTTTATGCCTCGAATTCACTTGACGTGATTAGCTTCGTTCTGGTCTAGATCTGTTCAAAGTCATTTTCCTTGTTGTACTTTTCGATGTAATCTAACCATAGTCAGGCCGATGGATATCATGTCAATACGAATGGGCTGGTCAAAAAGCATTATGTCAATACAAGGAGTTACGTTGATTGAGATTATGTTAGTTTGACTTGGTTGGTCGAAAAGTGTTATGCCGATGTAAGGAGTCAGGCTGATGGAGATCATGTCAGTGTGACTTGGCTGGTCGGAAAGTGTTATATTGATGTAAGGAGTTAGGTTGATGGATATCATGTCAGTGTGACTTGGCTGGTTGGAGAGTATTATGACAATGCAAGGGGTCAAAACGATGATTTCTTGTCGATCTAAGTTTGTTTGAGTTGTGTCGACGAGTTTTTCAAGGCCATGGGTGTTCAAACGGGTCAAGGATAAATTTTTTCTCTCATGGAAAGTTAAAGGAGTTGAGCTCTTGTAGTTTAATGCCTAAATGTTCGTGATCAAGATGAATGTGGGATAATGTAATCCCATGAACACAGAGTGGTCGACGGTTAGGCTTCCTGACAGTTGAACAAACTGGATGGTTGAATTGTACTTGTTGGAGATCGATAGGAACTCAATGTGCACAATGATACAAGGGTGCTCTATCTAGTTGTTATTGTTAATTGAATGACTGTAATATATGTATTGTGAGGTTGATTTGAAAGTCTGAGAATGAATACCTGTGAAGGAGGAATAAAAAACTATTATAATCTTTTATTTACCGTGAATAAAGCAATCTTTCTTCAGTGATAGGTTTTTCTCCCATAAGGGTTTTCCCACGTAAATCTGGTGTCCATTCTCTATTATAATTGTGTGTATTTTGTTTATTCATTAGTCCACAACTCGATAATTTATGATTTGAATTTAAGGACACATTTGCTTAATTCCCCTCTAAATTGACTGTTGAACACAGAGTACCACTGAGAGGGGAGTGAATCAGTGGTTCCTAAACTTCTTGTCTTTTGAGGCAACTTCAGAATACCGGTCGTTATCTTGAGCACTAACTAATCAAACTAGTAAAGAAAATGAGGAGACCAAAAAGAGAAATCACACAAGTGCACTCCACAATATCAGATGTACGAGGAAAACCCAATATGGGAAAAACCTCGGTGAGAAATGCTGCTGGAGACTACTACTCCAATCCAGCCTCACAAGTGAAACACTGAATTACAAATATTTAGGCCACCAACCCAAGGAGCACCAACCCCTATTGATTTAGGGCACAAACCCAAGGAGAACCAACCCCTGCACCAAGCTCCAACTCGGTGATGTATGTTGAAATACAATTTAGATACAATTATGATTTCTTGTTGCAAATGAATTCTGCAACTCTTGAACAAATAGGTCTCTGCCGGTTAGCAGTCTTCTTTTCTTTACTGGATATCATACTATCGGTTGTGAGATTTCTCTCTCTGATTCTTGGCCTCTCTTCTCTCTTCTCTCTCTCTCTCTCTCTCTCTCTCACTACTTACTATGTCACACTTGGATGCTGTCTTTCTCTAACACACCTCATCGGTTTTCTTAATTGTTGAACCTGCTACAGTTATACTAGTACTCAATCACTAGTGGTTAAACCCACTCACCGATTTTCACACTCACTCACTCTGCAACTTTCTTAGAATGAATTCTAAGGCAGAATGATCCTTCTCTGCACCTTAGCTCTCTTCACTCTCACTCTTCTTCTACAAGCATCAATCTCTTTTATTTTGAGCTTGTATATTTATCATCATGGATTCCCGCCAAGAATGTATTCAAACACTGATGTGTTAGGTTTTTATTTTTTTAGCTCAATCCAAATCCTCCTTTTTTGTTTCGATCTACTTTTCAAGTATACAGTCTTTATGATAAAGATCAAGCACTAGCCAAACTTCGCATTCCAATGTGCATTTTCTAAATTTGGAGGTCTGCACCACTATTTCTTGCATTTTTCTCTCACTCACCATTAATGGGTTTGCTGTTTCCTTCACCTAACATGTATGGAGATCAAATATTCTTGCAAGATTAGTGTGATTGCTTTTCCAACTTGCCTTCCTCGAGCCACAATCTTCTGGAATTCTCTGTGACTTGGGGGTTCCTCATTAAAGCTGACCTGCTCATAGATTGTTGCGTTGATGCACACTTTACCGACCTGTGTGGACCTCTACCTCGAATCCAGCTGTCATCTTGTCGACATCCACCTTTGCTTGGATTCCTATGTCGGGTTGACATACTTAGTCGACACAGGTTGACTACCGATTTACCCTATGTTACCAGTATGACCATCAACCAACATTTCTGTTCTATTCACCGGTTGATGAGCCTTCATAATACATAACCAATATTCATCCCGGTTTATGTCTTAGTAGTAAAACTTCTTTACCAGTAGATGACCCAAGTCATGTGTACTGGTGGCCTTCCTTCTGCCTGCTCACTCTCATGTGTAATGCCATCATATTGGTCACCACTTCTTAATCTTACCAAATTGGTTGACATCAATGACAAATTAATGCCAAATTGCCAACAATCTCCCCCTTTGGCATTGATGTCAACTTACCACAAGACACTTCATACTGGTAGATTTCTCCCCCTTTGACACAATGACAAAGGGTACTATACATTCCCCCTTAGATCCACACCGAGATTCCTCTTAGACTGCTACCAGTGTTTGCAACTGGTAGTGAGATGTGGTTCAAGAGTTATAGATGCTGCTATGAACTCCCCCTGAACCATATGAATCCTTCCTTTCTCAAGTGCATAAGTCAGATGACATAACTCCCAATTTGTGTCTTAGGTACTCAAAGGTTCTCACCGACAATGGTTTGGTGAAGATGTCTGCTACTTGTTCGTCGGTAGGGACATACTCCATTCTTACCTCCTATCCTTCAACCTTCTCTCTGAGAAAATGATACTTGATATCAATGTGCTTTATTCTAGAATACATTACCAGATTCTTTGCTATGTTGATCACACTTAAATTATCACACCGAATGAGAATAGGATTAGTGATGTCCACCTGTATGTCTTTGAGAGTCTTCTTCATCCAAAGCACCTGAAAGCAACACCTAGTAGCAAAAATATATTTTGCTTCAGCAGTTTATAGAGAGACCGAGTCCCGCTTCTTGATATGCCATGAGACCAATCAGTCACCTAGAAAGACTGAACCACCACTTGTGGTCTTCCGATCATCGATGCAATCTTCCCAATCAGCATCAATGCATGCTTCTAAGATGAACTCCCCTTGTTTGGGGTACCACAATCCATAACTGAGTGTCCCTTGTAGGTACCTAAAGATTTTGCTTACAACATTCATACGTGACTGCTTAGGTGCAACTTGGAATCTAGCCACCATACATACTGCCTGTACTATATCCAGTCTAGAAGAATTTAGATACAAAAGACTGCCTATCATGGATCTATACAAAGTTTGATCCACCACTGGTGATTCATCATTCTTGCTTAATTTAGTTCTTGTTATCATGGGGGTACTTACCAGTTTACAATCCTCCAGTTGAAATCTCTTCAAAATTTCCTTTACATACTTGATTTGTGAGATAAAGATTCCCTTATCTTTCTGTAATATCTGCAAACAAAGGATGCCTGTTAATTCACCAAGAATTGACATCTTAAATTCTGACTGCATCTGATAAGCAAATTATTTGTAGATGGTATCCTTATTGCCTCCAAAGATAATGTCATCTACATACACAACCACAATGATCATGTGGTTTCCATCTTTCTTTATGTACAAATTTTTGTTTGCACTCCCCTTTTTAAATTTTTTCTCCTTCAGGTATTGATCTAATCTTGAGTACCATGCTCTAGGATCTTTCTTTAGACCATACAAGGCCTTCTTCAATTGGCACACAAATGTTTCATCATCATGAAATAAAAACCCTTCTAGTTGCTCCATGCATACTTCTTCTAAATTTCCATTTAGGAAGGCATAATTTACATCCATTTGATATAATTTATATCCCTCGTAGGCAGAGAAGTCTAGAAACATTCTAATTGCTTCTAATCTATCTACTGGTGCAAATGTTTCTTCAAAGTCAATTCCCTCTACCTGAGAGTATCCTTTTTACACTAGTCTGGCTTTATGCCTGGCAATTTTACCTTCTTCATTCATCTTATTCAGGTAGACCCATTTAGTACCAATGATGTTCCTATCTTCGGGTCTAGGGATTAATTCCCAAGTCTTGTTCTTCTCAATCTGTTGCAGTTCTTCTTCCATGGCATCCATCCATTCTTGTCTTTTGTTGGCCTCATTGAATGTTTTAGGTTCTTCTTCAGTCATGAGGAAAAAGTTGACTTGTTCATCATTCTGGGCAAGTCTTCTTCTAGTTTGAACACCATCACTCTTATTTCCTAGAATTTTCTCTTCCGGATGATTCAACTGCACATACCGGTTGGGAGTTTTCTTGGATACTTCTTCGGGTTCATTGTCTGACTGAGATTCATTTCCTTCATCACCTAAATCAGCATACCAATTAACCTGTGGTTGACTTCCTTTGTGCATATCCTCATCAACGTTTACATGCACACTCTCAATGACTCTTCTTAGTCTTTTGCTGTAACATTTGAAGGCCTTGCTATTAGATGAGTTACCAAGGAATATTCCTTCATCACTCCTGGAGTCAAAACTACCTAGATCATCCATATCCCTTTTGATAAAACACTTGCTTCCAAACACTTTGAAGTATTTGACTGATGGCTTCCGGTCGTACCACAACTCATAAGGTGTTATTGTGCTGTTTGTTCTTAATTAAACCTGGTTCAAAGTATATGTAGCAGTATGAACAACTTCCTTCCAATATGTATCTGGTAGACTGGCCTCATTAAACATGGTTATGGCCATCTCATTTACTGTCCTGTTCTTTCTTTCTACCACACCATTTTGCTATGGTGTCCTAGGGGTTGAGTATTGCCTTCTAATTCCATGTTTTTCACAATAATCTTCAAATTCATTTGATGTGAACTCTTCAACCCGGTCTGATCTTAGACATTTTAGCTTGCACCCACTTTCTTTCTCCACTATTTTCCTAAAGATCTTGAATCTATCAAATGCTTGTGACTTATCTTGCAGGAAGGTGACCCAAGTCATTCTTGAGTAGTCATCAATAAACAACATAAAATATCTTTCATTGGCAAGAGCTCTTGTCCTAGTTGGACCACACAGATCTTAATGCACAATCTCAAGGGGTCTGGAGGTGTTGTGCTCTTTTGTCTTGAAACTCACTTTAGTTTCCTTTCCTTTCACACATTCATCACAAAACATGTTTACCGGTTTGATGATGGGTGGAATATTCCTAACACACCCCTTTCTACTCACATTAACTAAGTTATCAAAGTTTATGTGGCCTAATCTTCGGTGCCACAACCAACTTACATCAACTTTTCCTAACATGCACTGGGACTCATAACATTCCTTCAGATTTTAAACATTACCATATGTTCTCTTTCAATCTGCCACAACTTGACCAGTATTGTCTTTCTTTATGGGTATATGCACGAAGTTGTGGTACCAAAAAGGTGCCACACTTCAAATTTTTTTTAAAAAGCGCATAAGGCGCACGCACTATAGGGTGCACGCCCTATAGTGCGCACACCTTATAAGGCATATGTGCATTGTAAACAACAAAAAAACCTTGCTCCGCATTTCTGCATTCCAAACCTGCATTTTGCTTTTTTTGGGTGCTATTTTCTTGTGCTCGCCCTTTGTAAAAGCTTGAAATTCGGCACTAAGAAGTTGTCCATCTCTCATCAATATGCCGCCACGCCATCGAAGAGCTCAAAGAGGTATGTATTTTTATTTTCTTATTGTCATTTTTTTAATTAATTTGAAGATTAAACTAGGTTTATTGATTTAAATTTATTTTCATTATTAGGAAATGAGATTAGACAAGAAAATGTTGAAAACACTCAATCACCTCCTCATGAAGACCATATTGAAGAAGAAGCACATCAATCAGCTCCTCATGAAGACCATATTGAAGAAGAAGCACATCAAGAACATCCTACAATCCCTAGACACCCCATAGGTACACAAGAAAACCTATTAGGTCAAATAGAAAATAGCCAAAAAGAGCTTGAAGGTTTAATCACAAGGCTAAAAGATCCCACTGGAACAAACTCCCATAGGACAAACCTTGCCAGTTCTTGCAATCTATTGTATCTGACATATAATCTGTGAGTGGGCAAATGAATTTTTGGTCCCATAAGAAGGAAGAACAAAAGCAATTTTATGCTGACAAATTATCATATGCGGCAGTGAAGAAAAAGAAAATTAATAAATTTGACTTGTGTGCTCTTTTTACAAACCCCTGAACGAATCAACCTTTACACCCTAGATGTAGCAGATTCCCTATTCATTGGTGTCATCACGAAGGGATCAAGAACAATTTTTGGGATAGGTGATGGATGGTATTTGATCAACCCCCATGCAATAATCATGAGGTACCCCAATACTTTTTGAGAAAACTGTACTGTGAGTTTGTCCTTAATGAGATCCCAAACTATTTTGATTTTCTAGATTTCCAAGGTAGAGGTGGGGGTTCTTCGCATGATAGAGAGGGTGCACAGCATGATCCAGATCTCCCACCAAAACCCTTGGCCAGACCTATGGTGGAGCATGTTATTATTCCTTCCATTGTGAAGGAGAGTATTGAAGTCGAAACTCTAGACTCGATTAGCTCACTCACTCATACCCTTATACATTATGCTAGTCCTCTAGTAGAGAGTGATGCGAATGATGATGTTGAATCTTCTAGGCATCGAGTTCTAGCTCATTTTTGTCGATCTTGTGGTTCTCTTTGCACTTATGATCCTAATAGTTCTGAGAATGCACGTGCATGAGCGGAGTTTGCTACAGAGAACATTGTCATGACAGAATCCTTGCTGAACAAAACATTTGGCATTGATACCCAGGTGAATTTCATTACAAGTTCATTTCATTCTTTTTATTAAATCTTATATGTAAATTTGAAAATATATCTAAATTAGTAAATTATCATGATAAAAAACCAGGGTCAAAGTGTTCACAATACTAGCAACATTCCTGCAGCACCCTTTTTCACTACTTCGTCGACTCCACAGGTATACAATGAGTGAAAAAATATAATTATTATATGTAGATAGTTGAACCTTATGTGAATGATTTTCTAATTACTCATTTTGGATGTCAAATAGTTTGATGCTAGAGCTTCAACATCAACACCTCGTAGTGTATTTCATCGACAATCTTTCACCTAGGTAAACTATTTATCTTTAATGTTGTTATTAAATAATATAGATAGTTTTGGCGATTAATCAATATACTTTGTTTAATTTTCAGATGTTGAATTTAGAGACTCCTCCTGCTGTTTGCGCGTCAATGGAGTGCGGTGTTGCTGCAATAGTAGCAAGTTCAACTGCTTTAACAGAAGTATGAGACATATTTGTAAATTTAGTAAATTTAGCATTACATTTGTTATCTTAATAATATGTTATTGAAAATTTTAACGACACTTGTATTTAGTTTAATTTATATTGTGATGCTTACAGGAGGGGCTTGTCACTCTAGATCATGAACGTGCACCTGTTGTGGATGAACATCATGATTATTTGTATGCGGTAAGTGACTATTCTATTATATGTCATTCTAAAATTCAATTTTTGTAGATGCTAACATCATTCTTTTCATTGTATCAGGTGGAGTTACAAAAAAGTCTGAAGAGGAGGTCAAGTGGACGTACTCGAAAGACACCTGCATCATATACATCTCCATCCCCTCGACAAGCAAAGATATCTCGTGATATGTTTCCTTCCCCTAGAGGGAAATGAATAGAATAGGGTCCTATGTTGTATGCCTATATGGCAATTTTGAACATATGTTTTGTATTGCGAATATGTGACATTCTATCGCCATATGGCTTTTGGCAAGCTCCTATTTGACTTTATTGGATACCATGTTGTATGCCTATATGGAAAATTCGAACATATGTTTTGTATTACGAATATGTGACATTCTATGTCCATATGGCTTTTGGCAAGCCCCTATTTAACTTTATTGGATATCATGTTGTATGCCTTTATAGAAATTTTGAACATATGTTTTGTTTTATGAATATGTGAAATTCTAAGTCCATATGGCTTTTGGCAAGCCTATTTGTTTGTATTGGATATATTTGATAGTTTTAATGGTATACAATGTTGCATGGATTTGTAGCTTTTTGGTTAATGCAAATCATTTATCATGGTTATCCATAATTGCAGTACAAATGATTAGATGAATAATTGCACAAAGTTTATTATTACTTAAGCTTTGAACCTAAATATGTGTTTGTAATCCAAGACACAAGCCACCCCGACGCATACGATCTAACGGTTCGGTGCCGCAACACGACCCCGCAGGATCAGACGGATCGTTCTTATGATTAACGAGCACAGAGAAACGCGATGTCGAATATTGACAACTTTGAGCAATATGAGCACTTGGGCGATTTGGCTGCTAGGGTGTGGCCCACAACGATCGGGAGAGTTGGAGAGAAAAAAGAAGGCATTCCTAGCGTAAACCCGGCCACCCCAATGCGTACGAGCTAACGGTTCGGTGCCGCGATGAGCGGATTGAAAGATGAGGCATTGTGCAACTTTTCATTGAACTCATTTGTCGCTTTTTGTCGCAACCGAGAAAGAGTCGCCACAAGCAACTGGATCCGAGTCTACCCAAATCGAGAGAGGATTTTTTAGAGTGCCATAACATGAACCCATAGGATTAGATGAATCATTCTTATGATTAACGGGCACAGAGAAACACGATGCCAAATATTGACAACTTTGAGCAATTTGAGCACTTGGGCGATTTGGCTGCTAGGGTGTGGCCCACAACGATCAGGTGAGTTGGAGAGAAAAAAGGAGGCATTCCTAGTGTAAACCTGACCACCTTGACACGTACGAGCTGATGGTTTGGTGCCGCGACAAGCAGATTGAAAGATGGGGCATTGTGCAACTTTTCATTGAACTCATCTGTCGCTTTTTGTTGCGACCGAGAAAGAGTCGCCACGAGCAATTGGATCCGAGTCTACCCAAACCGAGAGAGGATTTTTTAGAGTGCCATAACATGACATCGTAGGATCAAACAGATCATTCTTATGATTAACAAGCATGGAGAAATGTGATGCTGAATATTGACAACTTTGAGCAATTTGAGCACTTGGGCGATTTGGCTGCTAGGGTGTGGCCCGCAGCGATCGGGCGAGTTGGAGAGAAAAAAGAAGGAATTCCTAGCGTAAAACTGGCCACCCCGATGCATACAAGCTGACGGTTCGGTGCCACGACAAGTGGATTGAAAGATGGGGCATTGTGCAAAATTTCATTGAACTCATTTGACGCTTTTTGTCGCGACCGAGAAAGAGTCGCCACGAGCAACTGGATCCGAGTCTACCCAAACCGAGAGAGGATTTTTTAGAGTGCCATAACATGACCTCAGGAGATCAGACATATTGTTCTTATGATTAACAAGCATAGAGAAACGAGATGCCGAATATTGACAACTTTGAGCAATTTGAGCACTTGGGCGATTTGGCTGCTAGGGTGTGGCCTGCAACAATCAGACGAGTTGGAGAGTAAAAAGAATGCATTTCTGGCATAAATCTGGCCACCCCAACATGTACGAGCTGATGGTTCAGTGTTGTGACGAGCAGATTGAAAGATGGGGCATTGTGAAACTTTTCATTGAACTCATCTGACACTTTTTGTCACGATCGAGAAAGAGTCGCCATGAGCAATTGGATTCGAGTCTACCCAAACCGAGAGAGGCTTTTTTAGAGTGCCATAATATGAACCCGGAGGATCAGATAGATCGTTCTTATGATTAACGAGCACGGAGAAATGTGATGCCGAATATTGACAACTTTGAGCAATTTGAGCACTTGGGCGATTTGGCTGCTAGGGTGTGGCCTGCAACGATCGGGCGAGTTGGAGAGAAAAAAGAAGGCATTCCTAGCATAAACCTGGCCACCCCAATGCGTACGAGCTGATGGTTCGGTGCTGCGATGAGCGGATTGAAAGATGGGGCATTGTGCAACTTTTCATTGAACTCATCTGACGCTTTTTGTTGCGACCGAGAAAGAGTCGCCACGAGAAACTGGATCCGAGTCTACTCAAACCGAAAGAGAATTTTTTAGAGTGCCATAACATGACCCCGTAGGATCAGACGGATCATTCTTATGATTAACGAGCACGAAGAAACACAATGCCGAATATTGACAACTTTGAGCAATTTGAGCACTTGGGCGATTTGGCTGCTAGGGTGTGGCCCGCAACGATCGGGCGAGTTGGAGAGAAAAAAGAAGGCATTCCTAGTGTAAACCTGGCCACCCTGACACGTACGAGCTGACGGTTTGGTGCCGCGACGAGCGGATTGAAAGATGGGGCATTGTGCAACTTTTCATTGAACTCATTTGACGCTTTTTGTCGCGACCGAGAAAGAGTCGCCACGAGCAACTGGATCCGAGTCTACCCAAACTGAGAGAGGCTTTTTTAGAGTGCCATAACATGACCCCGTAGGATTAGATGGATCATTCTTATGATTAATGGGCACGGAGAAACATGATGCTGAATATTGACAACTTTGTGCAATTTGAGCACTTGGGTGATTTGGCTGCTAGGGTGTGGCCCGCAATGATCGGGCGAGTTGGAGAGAAAAAAGAAGGCATTACTAGTGTAAACCTAGCCACCCCGATGCATACAAGCTGATGGTTCAGTGCCGGGACAAGCGGATTGAAAGATGGGGCATTGTGCAACTTTTCATTGAACTCATTTGATGCTTTTTGTCGCGATCGAGAAAGAGTCGCCACGAGCAACTGGATCCGAGTCTACCCAAACTGAGAGAGGCTTTTTTAGAGTGCCATAACACAACCCCGCAAGATCAGATAGATCATTCTTACATATCACTAACATCAAGAAAAACCATGCCAAATTTTGACAATTTTTCACACTTTGAGTGATTGACAACGAGTGTTTTTTACATCTTTTACCATATTAACAGGGTATACTTCACAAAATGATCCCATGTGATCTCTAATGGTCCAAAATGACATTATTTACATAAAATCACACAAAACAAGACAAAACCATAATTTTTTATATTACAATGCCTTGAGTAGTCAAAAATACAAGTCATGTACATATATCCAAATAAGATTGATATTACAATTTTTTACATTTACATTTAATCCAATGAACCATCTGGATCTGCTCTACTCTTTATCGTGTCTAGTATGGCCTCATGGTTAGACTCACGAACCTTCCATAGGTTCTTGTTTAGTGGTCTACCCCCATATCTGATCAAATGAACATTTGAAGCTACAACAAGGTTAGAATAATGAAGAATCTTCCTATGTGTCTCGAAGTCCTCGAACAACCACAAGTGAGACTTCTTCACTGGGTACCTTCTAAGCCATGCACCAGTACCAACTACTGATCCTGTGGGGTACTCAATATTTTCTCCATCTACCACAGGGCGATCCAATTTCTTTTTTGTGTCCACACAATGACATAGGTAATAATCTGTTCCTTCTTCATTGTCTTCAGCTACAATTACTGCATAAACATGCCCTGCAATGATAAAGTGAGAAGAATTTAGCAAACAACTAAGGTAAAATATTGAAGTACAAAAAATTGCATGTGGATAATTTACCCGATTGGACTAAATCTGACACATGGTCAAAGTCAATTGATGCTTCCATTTGTGTGAGTTGTAGTGCACTCAGAGGTCAGTATGTCTCAAGTGGGATTAGAGGTCTCATACACCATTCGTCCACCCACTCCTTTGACTCACAGTCATTATAGGCACCATCTCTACATGAAGAACAATAACATGCCATCCGCCGTGTATGGATAGTCCATGAACTTGCATTAGAGATTTTGAAAGAGTGTAGCTCACTCGATCTTGTCAATGTACAACAATCTTATAATTTTGCAATGTTAGTATCATCTACCAACCAAAAAAATCTGCGAACTAAAGACTTACCTTGATTACCTGGACCAATTGTACCATTGCACCATTGAACAATTGATTTTGCATCTTTCAAGTTTGCATTCCCTTTGTACTTTAACTCTTCTCGTGCTAAAGCTCTTTTAATACATGCTCCTGCACCATCATGCTCCCCTTTTCCATGCCCAGCCTCAGAGAAATTCCACATATGTTGAATAGCAGTCAACTTATGCATCCTACTCAACCAATAAAACATCTGAGAGTTCTTAAATTGCGATGCACAATTATCTGACCATATGATATGTTGACCGAATGATATGCCTTGGCTAGCCAAATCATCGTAGAATATCTAAAAACAACCTTGCACAAACTCTGTAGAGTGTGAGCGATCATCACTGATGTAAAAATGATACTCCCTCAATATCTTCCTATCCTCTTCCATACTATCGTGTGCATGAATGAATGCTATATGCACAAATATGGCAACTTGTGTGGAGTTGTAATATTGTGATTGCACCTCGTTCTGCGGTTGTAGTGTGTAGTTCTCTGCAAAGTCAACAATTGAAACGATTGTATAAAGTGGAAATGTGTCCTTGCATAGCTTAAATTGTGAGTCCAACCAACGAGCTCGATGGTTATGCCTTGCATACTCATACACTATATTCTCATGAAAGATGCCCATAAACTGATACACTAGAATCTTCTCACTAACCAATTCACACCTTTTTGCTTCTTTTCCATCTTTTAGCATGTAGGCCACAGTCTTATATTTTCCAAATTCTACTAATTCATTACCAATTTCTTGTCCAATATCCATATGTTGACAAATTTGTAAATGTTGCAATCCACCACAATCAACACATGTGCCATCCAAGCAACACTTATTGTAATATGTACTTGACCATCTACTCTTTCACATAAGATGCTAGATATGAATTCCCTTGAAGATGTCGGTGGACCATTTATGTTGCATTCCTGCAAAACATTGTTAGCATGCAAATCTATACATATGCGTTGATAAACATCATAATGGTTAGAAAATTCAATATGTACTCTACAACAACAAGTTGTGCGTGTGTGATTTATTTTGATATAAAAAGGCTTTACCATTTTAAATAACCTTTGACTAATTTTTATTTTAGTATACATACGTTGAAACTTGGCAAAAAATTGTGTTTGAGTCATATCCAAAAAATGTTTCGGATGTGGATCATGGATTTTACTACCAATCCTCCTTCTTACAACATCTCTTTGATTTGGAGAGACCCTTGTGTTATTCTTCCAAAAATATTTAATTAGGGATCTCAAGGCTTCAACAATTGCTTTATCTTTCCGTGGTATTCTACCGGAAAATGCCCATAACTCATTGTTATATGGATCCTCCACTCTTTGTCGCCTTCCCAAAGCTTTCATTAGAGTTTGTCTACTTATCTTCAATTGTTTACTTGTCTTTCTAAGGAGGTGAGCTTTCTTAGTTTGAGTGCTTACAATTGTTGATGTAATGACACGTCGGGTGGCATTCCTATCTTTTGTGCGTGAGTTAGAACCAACAGTATCATATGCATTCATCAGATTCTTCACAATAGATTTGTCGCTTGATTCAATCGATGTTCTTAGCCCAAGAATCTTCATTATAGGCCTAAATTTCAGATTTATCATCATTTCAACAAATAGTTGACATCTTCCTGTCTCATTTAAAGGCTCAAAAAATATTTTCCATATCCGGTTAGCATGTCTTTGACAAGTACGCTTCAGAAACTTGTCAACCATTGGTTTCAAAACATTAGCATCAATATCAATCAAATACTTAGGCTTTCTATGCAAAACTCTAGGAGTTGTTCTCAAACTTTGAGTTATCTCAAGATTAGGAATGTCAACAACATTAGGGATAGGTGGCATACCTTCAACTGGAGATGAAAATGATGACATACCTTGAAATTGAGGTGTACAAGATGGTGTAGCTCCAATACTTGATGTCAGTTGTGAAGTACTTGCAACGTGAAATGCCATATAGGGAGTGCATTCAATATGAGATGTTGTAGACACCAACGGTGTGCCAATAAGAGATGGTGTGCCTTCAACTTGAGATGTAAGAGATGGGGTGCCTTCAACTTGAATTGTGGTAGACATGCTCTCAACCTCGAGATTCAATTGTCTCATTGCACGAAGGTTTTGCATCCGTTGCCTTTGTGTGGCCACTTTTGTCTCTCTCTTAGATTGGATCGATATTTCATGTTCCTCTTCAATTGGCACCTCTTCAATTGGCACCTCTTCTTCTATGGTATTCAATTTCATTTGTTCACGAAGTTGCTTCATTCCTTCTCTTTTTTTGGCATTCTTAGCTTCACGCTCTTCCGGTGTTACCACGTTTCCTCGGCATGATGATGATTATGCATATGTTAAAATGGATATATGAAATTGAAATTATTTCATGTATTCCTTTTCTAAATTATTTCATAAGATCTTAAAAAGGATGTATGAAATTGCAAATTTTGTTTTAAATCACTAAACAAATAATTTTCTTATGCAACTTCCTTCAAATGAATTGTTAAATCTAATAGGATTATAATCAATTTTGACTCACACATTTATTCTAACATTTAAACAAAATAACACTTAATAAGTATTTGAATTCTAAAAACAAGAAAATATTACCTCAATTATTCAAATTTGATAAAAAAACTATGTTCTTCCTCTTTGACGTTGCCAAATGAAAAAAAAGGTGGTGGAGAGCTAATGGAATGTATAAAATAACCTTGCATAAAATGTCAACACCATGCAAAAAGCATTTTTTTGTCTGATCATGCGCAGAAAGAAGACAAAATGAGAGAATGTGGGCTTGGATCACAGGTCAAGGGTCCCATATAACCGTTTTTTAGTGCAGCTTATTTGGCTAGCACCAAATATGGCGCTAGCCAAATGACTTCCATTGAAATTTTTTACTTTAAACTAAACACTAACTATATACCCTATAACCTTTTTTTGTGCAGCTCATTTGGCTAGCGCCAAATATGGCGCTAGCCAAATGACTTCCATTGAAATTTTTTAACCTTTGATAAATTTCTACTCTATACTCTATAGTTTGATAGCCACAACCATAAAAATTAAACCATATGACTCTTTAGGACATAGTATGGTGTCTTAGGACACCATATGACCCCTTAGGCATCGTTATGGGTCGTATAGTGTCCTAAAGGGTCATATGGTGTCTTATGACCCCTTAGGACACAATATGGTGTCATTATGGGTCGTAAGGACACCTAAGGGGTCATATGGTGTCCTATGGGGCCATAGGACACCATATGACCCCTTAGGTGTCGTTATGGGTCGTATGGTGTCTTAAGGGGTCATATGGTGTCTTATGACCCCTTAGGACACCACATGACCCGTTAGGACACAATATGGTGTTGTTATGGGTCGTATGGACACCTAAGGGGTCATATGGTGTCCTATGGGGCCATAGGACACCATATGACCCCTTAGGTGTCGTTATGGGTCCTTATGGTGTTGTAAGGGGTCATATGGTGTCCTATGACCCCTTAGGACACCATATGACCCCTTAAAACACAATAGGGTGTCGTTATGGGTTGTATGGTGTCGTAAGGGGTTATATGGTGTCCTATGACCCCTTAGGACACAATAGGGTGTCATTATGGGTCAGACGGTGTTGTAAGGGGTCATATGGTTTCCTATGACCCTTTAGAACACCATATGACACGTTAGGACACAATATGGTATCATTATGGGTTGTATGGTGTCCCAAGGGGTCATATGGTGTCCTAAGGGGTCATAAGACACCATATAACCCCTTAGGACACAATAGGGTGTCGTTATGGGTCGTATGGTGTCCTAAGGGGTCATATGGTGTCCTATGACCCCTTAGGACACCATATGACCTGTTAGGATACAATATGGTGTCGTTATGGGTTGTATGGACACCTAAGGGGTCATATGGTGTCCTATGGGGCCATAGGACACCATATGACCCCTTAGGCATTGTTATGGGTCGTATGGTATCGTAAGGGGTCATATGGTGTGCTATGACCCCTTAGGACACCATATGACCCCCTAGGACACAATAGGGTGTCGTTATGGGTTCTATGGTGTCCTAAGGGGTCATATGGTGTCTTATGACCCCTTAGAACACCATATGACCCCTTAGGAAACAATATGGTGTCATTATGGGTCGTATGGTGTCCTAAGGGGTCATATGGTGTCCTATGACCCCTTAGGACACCATATGACCCCTTAGGACATAATATGGTGTTATTATGGGTCGTATGGTGTCCTAAGGGGTCATACGGTGTCCTATGATCCGTTTGGACACCATATGACCCATTAGGACACAATACAATGTAGTTATGGGTCGTATGGACACCTAAGGGGTCATATGGTGTCCTATGGTGCCATAGGACACCATATGACCCCTTAGGTGTTGTTATGGGTCGTATGGTGTCCTAAGGGGTCATATGGTGTCTTATGACCCCTTAGGATGCCATATGACCCCTTAGGAAACAATATGGTGTCATTATGGGTCGTATGGTGTCCTAAGTGGTCATATGTTGTCCCATGACCCCTTAGGACACCATATGATCCCTTAGGACATAATATGGTGTTGTTATGGGTCGTATGGACACCTAAGGGGTCATATGATGTCCTATGGGGCCATAGGACACCATATGACCCCTTAGGTGTCGTTATGGGTCGTATAGTGTCGTAAGGGGTCATATGGTGTCCTATGACCCCTCAGGACACCATATGACCCCCTAGGACACAATAGGATGTCGTTATGGGTCGTATGGTGTCCTAAGGGGTCATATGGTGTCTTATGACCCCTTAGGACACCATATGACACCTTAGGACACAATACGGTGTTGTTATGGGTCGTATGGTGTCCTAAGGGGTCATATGGTGTCCTATGACCCCTTAGGACACCATATGACCCGTTAGGACACAATATTGTGTCGTAATGGGTCATATGGTGTCCTAAGGGGTCATATGGTGTCCTATGACCCCTTAGGACACCATATGACCCCTTAGGACATAATATGTTGTTGTTATGGGTCGTGTGGACACCTAAGGGGTCATATGATGTCCTATGGGGCCATAGGACACCATATGACCCCTTAGGTGTTGTTATGGGTTGTATGGTGTCGTAAGGGGTCATATGGTGTCCTATGACCCCTTAGGACACCATATGACCCCCTAGGACATAATAGGGTGTCGTTATGGGTCGTATGGTGTCCTAAGGGGTCATATGGTGTCTTATGACCCCTTAGGACACCATATGACCCCCTAGGACACAATAGGGTGTCGTTATGGGTCGTATGGTGTCCTAAGGGGTCATATGGTGTCTTATGACCCCTTAGGACACCATATGACCCCTTAGGACACCATATGGTGTCGTTATGGGTTGTATGGTGTCCTAAGGGGTCATATGGTGTCTTATGACCCCTTATAACACTATATGACCCCCTAGGACACAATATGGTGTCGTTATGGGTCGTATGGTGTCCTAAGGGGTCATATGGTGTCCTATGACCCCTTAGGACACCATATGACCCGTTAGGACACAATACGGTGTCTTTATGGGTCGTATGGATACCTAAGGCGTCATATGGTGTCTTATGGGGCCATAGGACACCATATGACCCCTTAGGTGTCATTATGGGTCGTATGGTGTCGTAAGGGGTCATATGGTGTCCTATGACCCCTTAAGACACCATATGACCCCCTAGGAAACAATAGGGTGTCGTTATGGGTCGTATGGTGTCCTAAGGGGTCATGGGGTCATATGGTGTCTTATGATCCCCTAGGACACAATATGGTGTCATTATGGGTCGTATGGTGTCCTAAGGGGTCATATGGTGTCCTATGACCCCTTAGGACACCATATGACCCGTTAGGACACAATACGGTGTCTTTATGGGTCGTATGGATACCTAAGGCGTCATATGGTGTCTTATGGGGCCATAGGACACCATATGACCCCTTAGGTGTCATTATGGGTCGTATGGTGTCGTAAGGGGTCATATGGTGTCCTATGACCCCTTAGGACACCATATGACCCCCTAGGAAACAATAGGGTGTCGTTATGGGTCGTATGGTGTCCTAAGGGGTCATGGGGTCATATGGTGTCTTATGACCCCTTAGGAAACAATATGGTGTTGTTATGGGTCGCATGGTATCCTAAGGGGTCATATGGTGTCCTATGACCCCTTAGGACATAATATGGTGTTGTTATGGGTCGTATGGACACCTAAGGGGTCATATGATGTCCTATGGGGCCATAGGACACCATATGATCCCTTAGGTGTTGTTATGGGTCATATGGTGTCATAAGGGGTCATATGGTGTCCTATGACCCCTTAGGACACCATATGACCCCCTAGGACACAATAGGGTGTCGTTATGGGTCGTATGGTGTCCTAAGGGGTCATATGGTGTCCTATGACCCCTTAGGACGCCATATGACCCCTTAGGACACAATACAGTGTCGTATGGTGTCCTAAGGGGTCATATGGTGTCCTATGACCCCTTAGGACATCATATGACCCGTTAGGACACAATATGGTGTTGTTATGGGTCGTATGGACACCTAAGGGGTCATATGGTGTCCTATGGGGCCATAGGACACCATATGACCTCTTAGGTGTCATTATAGGTCGTTATGGTGTCGTAAGGGGTCATATGGTGTTCTATGACCCCTTAGGACACCATATGACCCCTTAGGACACAATAGGGTGTCGTTATGGGTCGTATGGTGTTGTAAGGGGTCATATAGTGTCCTATGACCCCTTAGGACACCATATGACCCCTTAGGACACAATAGGGTGTCGTTATGGGTTGTATGGTGTCATAAGGAGTCATATGGTTTCCTATGACCCTTTAGGACACCATATTACCCCTTAGGACACAATATGGTGTCGTTATGGGTCGTATGGTGTCCTAAGGGGTCATATGGAATCGTAAGGGGTCATAGGACACCATATAACCCCTTAGGAGACAATATGACCCCTAACGACACCTAAGGGGTCATATGGTGTCCTATGACCCATTAAGACACCATATGGTGCCGTTATGTGTCCTATGGTGTCCTAAGGGGTCATATGGTGTCCTATGACCACTTAGGACAAAATATGGTGTCGTTATGGGTCCTATGGTAACCTAAGAGGTAATATGGTGTCCTATGACCCCTTAGGACACTATATGACCCCTTAGGTGTCGTTAGGGGTTATTTTGTGTCCTAAGGGGTCATATGGTGTCCTATGACCCCTTAGGACCTAGAGAGAGGAGGGAGTGAGGAAAAAACTGAGGGAAAGAGGTGAGAGAGGGAATTAGATGGGTGTAAGGATGAAGAGGGAGATAGCTCGAGGGATAGGAGAATAAGGGAATTGTGAGAGCTAGAGAGGGGAGGGACAAAGAAGTGTTTGTATCTATTCCACATTTGGCGCGCACCAAATAGGGAGAGTACCAAATGTGTACATAGAAACCCCCATCTCACCTCTCCCTTCTTTATCTCCCTTCCCTCATAGTTCCATCTCTCTCTATGAACTAGATCTCATATTCTCTCTCTCCCCTTACGTCTTCTCGGGCTCTTCATTCTTATAGATACATACTCTTCTTTGTCCCTCCCCTTTCTAGCTCTCACAATTCCCTTATTCTGCTATCCCTCGAGCTATCTCCCTCTTCATCCTTATTTGGCGATGCCAAATGTGGAATATGGACCACATTTGGCGCATGCCAAATGGAATATCCATTCATCACATTTGGTGCACGCCAAATAGGGCGCTCGCCATATTTGGCGAGCGCCAAATGTCCCGCTTTGGGAAACACCAAACCTATGGTTTGGATTTGCCTTGGGCATCCAACCCAAAGGTTTGGATGACCATTTCAGGCTAGAGACGTGTTTTTGTCAGAACATTGAAAATTTTGACATATTTTTGGTCGTGCTCTTTGTCAGGTTTGCACGTGTTTCAATGAAGTTAAAAAAAATACCGTGGTAAACTTGAGCTCCCTATTAGCTATCCAAATATGTAATTTATTTCAAATTTTGATTTCGTTAAGTCTTTCATCTATAATTTCTTTTGTTAGTGTGTCCGTTTTTTGTCAAAAACCAACATGCACTATTTTGGGTCTAGATTTTTACACGTTCATCAAATTTTGAAAAAATTTACATTTTTAGAAACTAGACTCCATTCTACACAATTTAAAAAAAAAAGTTTTGATTTTTGATTTGTTTTCAATGATTTTAGGGGGGAGCATGCTCAAATTTCTATTTTTCAGGATGTGTCCACTTTGAAAATTAGTAAAAAATCATATACTCATTAAAAAATTAGTTGAAAATTTTGGCATAAACTTCAAGGTGTTAGCTAATTTCTCACCGAAGCAATTTTAAAAATTCAAAAAAAAAGTTAACATTTTAGGGGGGTCACAACAGACGCTATGTTATGTTTTTTGCATAAAAACATGACTACTTTTTGTGGCCCCCCTTTTTGAAGCCCTTAATCTCCACCATTTTAAAAAAAAATTAGTAGTTTAGAAAGTAGACTCGAAGCACTCTGACTCTTGTTCTTGTTGCATCTTCAAATTTGGAGTGTAACTATCTTCAATTTGTCGTTGAAGTTCAGACTTTGCTGATTTTAGAAAAAAAGTGGCATCTTAAGACCCCCTTTTGGTACCACAACTTGGTGCACATACCCTTATCTGACAATCAATTGAGTCAAAGGTGAATTTATAACCTTTGTCACACATTTTACTCATGCTCATCTTATTGTGCTTCAGGCCTTCTAAATAATATACATCACATGCCTTCAATTTTCCATCAATACTTAGAGTACCTTTTCCCTTTATTTTGATGGATGAGTTGTCTCCAAATCTTACCGAACCACAATTCCAGTCTTCAAGTTTAATGAATTTCTTTTTGTCACTATTCATGTGATTGGAGCAACCACTATCTATGACCCATAGATTTTTACTTTCAGCATGTAAGGCAGTCTGCACTATCAGAATTGATTTTGCCTTTTCTTTTTATTTCTCAACCCATACCTGTTTGATATCCTTTTGCTTCTCACCTGCTATTTTGTGCTTAGGTTCAACTACCGGTTCTTGATTAGGATTCGTCTTCTTCTGTTTGATCTTTCTATTTTTACAAAATTTTTCTATATGTCCAAAACCTTGACAGTTATAGCATTTCACATTTTCATTCAAAGATAAATCTTTAAAATTATTGTAGGACACCGATTTATTCTTCCTATATTCAAAACTCCTATGACCATATCCATTGCACTGATAGCAGACAATATTCATGTCCCCAAGTGCATTAAATGGATTTCTACTTTCATAACTCACAGTGAGCTTATTGATTAATCTACAATCAACTATTCTATGCCCAAGTTTGTTACATTGGTAACAATAACCAAGAAAGTTAGGAATATACTGCTTAGGTTGCCTTGATCTTGCAAAGGAATGCCTCATCAAGGGTCTTCTTTTCATGCTGTTGACTTTGGTGAATCCTTCATGGTCAATTCTTTCATTTCTCCTAGGATCTTCATGTCAGTACAATGAGTGTGGCCTCTAGTTCATTGCTTGTCTTTTCCGGTTTGTATGGTGATTTCCAATAGCATCTGCATATGTCTTTTTGCCGGTATGCTTGCTTATAGTGAATGCCTTCTTTACTTCACCTTCATTTTAAGAGGTGAACTTTATTTCTTTATCGGATGTGCTTTTTCTACTTGAGCTTTGACCTTCTTCAAAGCCTAAGCCACTGATATCTTTGGATTTCTTTTGTTTGCTCAACATCTTGTCTAACGCTTTAGTGCTGCCTTCATATTTGCTTCTTACTTTTACTTCTTCTTTTCTTTCTTCAAGCTCCGTTCTGTGCTTTACTATTTCTGCTTCTAGATCTTGATGCTCCTTTTCCTTCTTCATCATATTAGATGATGTAACTTCACATATCCTCTTGGTTTCTTCTAGCTAAAATTTCAAATAAGAAATAACTTGACTGGACTCATCTAGTGATTGTTTCAAGAGAACTTATAAGCTCTCCTTCTAAATCTACTTTAGCCTCAACATCCTCTTTTTCCTTATCTTTACCGACTGGTTCATCAAGTGCCATAAAAGAGATTAACTTTTATGTCATTCTCATGGTAGTCATCTTTTGATGCACTTTATTCATCTGTAGTATCATCCTCAATAGTATAGAGGCTATTCTACTTCCAGTAGCCTCTTCTTCCTTGCCAGTAGACATTTCTTTCTTTGTCTTTTCCAACATATTTGCTAAACGTTCTTGACTCATCTCCATCAGTTTCATTGTAAGGACATTTTGCAACAAAGTGTCCAACCTCACCGCAATTGAAACATTTGAGTGGTAGATTTCCTTTGGGATTTGAGCCCTATAAGATGGTTGATGTATGTTTTAATCTCTTCCATTTGAGATTTGAGCTCTTCCTTGTTGGATTTTGTGCCTTGAATTCACTTGACGTGATTAGCTTCATTCTGGTCTAGATCTGTTCAAACCGGTTTTCCCTGTTGTACTTTTCAGTGTAATCTAACCATAGTCAAGCCGATGGAGATCATGTCAGTGCAACTAGGCTTGTCAAAAAGCATTATGATGATACAAGGAGTCAAGTTGATTAAGATTATACCAGTGTGACTTGGTTGGTCGAAAAGTGTTATGCCGATGCAAGGAGTCGGGTTGATGGAGATCATGTCAGTGTGACTTGGCTGGTCGAAAAGTATTATATTGATACAAGGAGTTAGGTTGATGGATGTCATGTTGGTGTGACTTGGCTGGTCGGAGAGTGTTATGCCAATGCAAGGGGTCAGTGCAATGATTTCTTGTCGATCTAAGTTTGTTTGATTTGTGTCGATGAGTGTTTCAAGGCCATGAGTGTTCAAATGGGTTAAGGATCAAAAGTTTCTCTCATGGAGAATTAAAGGATTTGAGCTCTTGTAGTTTAATGCCTAAATGTTCATGATCAAGATGAATGTGGGATAATGTAATCCCATGAACACAAAGTGGTTGATGGTTAGGCTTCCTGACAGTTGAACAAACTGGATGGTTGAATTGTACTTGTTGGACATCGATAGGAACTCAATGTGCACAGTGATACATGGGTGCTCTATGTGGTTGTTATCTTGTTAATTGAATGACTGTAATGTATGTCTTGTGAGGTTGATTTGAAAGTATGAGAATGAATACCTATGAAGGAGGAATCAAAAACTTTATTATAATCTTTTATTTACTATGAATAAAGTGATCTTTCTTTGGTGGTGGGTTTTTCTCCCATAAGGGTTTTCCCACGTAAATCTGGTGTCCATGCTTTATTATAATTGTGTGTTTATTCTGTTTATTCATTAGTCCACAACTTGATAATTTATGATTTGAATTTAAGGGCACATTTTCTTAATTCCCCTCTAAATTGACTGTTGAACATAGAGTACCACTGAGAGGGGGGGTGAATCAGTGGTTCCTAAACTTCTTATCTTTTGAGGAAACTTCAGAATATTGGTCGTTATCTTAAGCACTAACTAATCAAACTAGTGAAGCAAATGAGGAGACCAAAAAGAGAAATCACACAAGGGCACTCCACAACACCAGATGTACGAGGAAAACCCAATATGGGAAAAACCTTGGTGAGAAATGTTGCTGGAGACTACTGCTCCAATCCAGCCTCACAAGTGAAACACTGAATTACAAATATTTAGGGAACCAACCCCTACTGATTTAGGGAAAATGCCCAAGGAGCACCAACCCCTGCACCAAGCTCCAACTTGGTGATGTATATTGAAAAACAATTTAGATACAATTATGACTTCTTGTTGCAAATGAATTATGTAACTCTTGAACAAATAGGTCTCTATCGGTTAGAAGTCTTCTTTTCTTTACTGGATCTCACACTACTAGTTGTGATATTTCTCTCTCTGATTCTTGGCCTCTCTTCTCTCTTTTCTCTCTCTCTCTCTCTCTCTCTCTCTCTCTCTCTCTCTCTCTCTCTGTGTGTGTCTCACCACTTACTATGTCACACTTGGATGCTATCTTTCTCTAACACACCTAACCGGTTTGCTTAACTGTTGAACCTGCTATAGTTATACCGATACTCAATCACTCGTGGTTAAACCTACTCACCAGTTTGCTTTCTCACTCACTCTGCAAATTTCTTAGAATAAATTCTAAGGCAAAATGATCCTTCTCTGCATCTCATCTCTCTTCACTCTCACCCTTTTTCTACAAGCATCAATCTCTTCTATTTCGAGCTTGTATATTTATCATCATGGATTTTCGCCAAGAATGTATTCAAACAATGCCATGTTAGGTTTTTCTTTTTCAGCTCAATCCAAATCCTCCTTTTTTGATTTGATCTAATTTTTAGGGACATGGTCTTTATGAAAAAGATCAATCACCAGCTGAGCTTCACATTCCAATGTTCTAAAATTGGAGGTCTGCACCACGCTTTCTTGCATTTTTCTGTCACTCGCCATTAATGGATTTGCTGTTTCCTTCACTGAACAGGTATGAAGATCAAATCTTCTTGCAAGATTAGTGGGATTTCTTTTCCAGCTTGCCTTCCTCGAGCTGCAATCTTCTAGCATGCTCCGTGACTTGTGAGTTCTTCATTAAATCCGACCTCCTCATAGATTGTTGCGTTGATGCACATTCTACTGACCTATGTGGTACCTCTACCTGGCATCCAGCTGTCAGCTTGTCGACATCCACCTCTGCTTGGATTCCTATGTTGGTTTGACATACTTAGTCGACATAGGTTGACTAATGGTTTGCCCTATGTTACTGGTATGATGACCATCAACCAACGTTTATGTTCTGTTCACTGGTTGATGTGCCTTCATAATACACAACCAATCTTCATCATAGTTTATGCGTTACTGGTAAGCCTTCTTTACCAGTAGATGACCCAAGTCATGTGTATCGGTAGCCTTCCTTCTATCTTCTCACTCTCATGTGTAATGCCATCATATCGGTTACCACTTCTTAATCTTGCCAAACCGGTTGTCATCAATGACAACTTAATGCCAAATTGCCAACAATCTCCCCCTTTGGCATTGATGTCAACTTACCGCAAGACACTTCGCACTGGTAGATTTCTCCCCCTTTGACATAATGACAAAGGGTACTATACATTCCCTCTTAGATCCACACCGAGCTTCCTCTTATACTACTACCAGTGGTTGCAACCGGTACTGAGATGTTGTTCAAGAGTTATAGATGTTGCTATGAACTCCCCCTAAACCATATAAATCCTTCCTTTCTCAAGTGCATATGTCAGATTACACAACCCCCAATTTGTGTCTTAGGTACTCAAAGGTGCTTACCGATAATGGTTTGGTGAAGATGTTTTCTACTTGTTTGTCGGTAGGGACATACTCCATTCTTACCTCCTGTGCTTCAATCTTCTCTCTGAGAAAATGATACTTGATAGCAATGTGCTTTATTCTGGAATGCATTACCAAATTCTTTTCTATGTTGATCACACTCAAATTATCACACCGGATGAGAATAGGATAAGTGACGTCCACCTATATTTCTTTGAGAGTATTCTTCATCCAAAGCACCTGAGAGAAGCATGTAGCAGTAGGAATATATTCTGCTTCAATAGTTAATAGAGAGATTGAGTCCTGCTTCTTGCTATGCAATGAGACCAATTAGTCACCTAGAAAGAATGCACCACCACTTGTGCTCTTCCGATCATGAATGCAACCTGTCCAATCGACATCAGTGTATGATTTCAAGATGAACTCCCCTTTTTTGGGGTACCACAATCCATAACCGAGTGTCCCTTGTAGGTACCTAAAGATTCTGCTTACAAAATTCATATCTGATTGCTTAGGTGCAACTTGGAATCTATCCACCATACGTACTACCTATACTATATCTGGTCTAGAAGCAATTAGATACAATAAATTGCCTGTCATGGATCTGTACAAAGTCTGATCCACCACTGGTGATTCATTATTCTCACTTAATTTACTTCCTGTTACCATGGGGGTACTTACCGATTTACAATCCTCCAGTTGAAATTTCTTCAAAATTTCCTTTACATACTTGATTTGTGAGATAAAGATTCCCTTATCTTTCTATAATATCTGCAAACCGAGGAAGTATGTTAATTTACCAAGCATTGACATCTCAAATTCTGACTGCATTTGATAAGGAAATTCTTTGTAGAGGGTAACTTTATTGCCTCCAAAGATAATGTCATCTAAATACACAACCACAATGATCATGTGGTTTCCATCTTTTTTTATGTACAAATTACTGTCAGCACTCCCCATTTTGAATCCTTGCTCCTTCAAGTACTGATCTAATCTTGAGTACCATTCTCTAGGAGCTTGCTTTAGACCATACATGGCCTTCTTCAATCGACACACAAATGTTTCATCATCATGCAACAAAAACCCTTTTGGTTTCTCCATATATACTTCTTCTAAATTTCCATTTAGGAAGGCAGATTTTACATCCATTTGATATACTTTATAACCCTTGTAGGCATAGAAGGATAGAAACATTCTAATTGCTTCTAATCTAGCTATCGATGCAAATGTTTCTTCAAAGTCAATTCCCTCTACCTGAGAGTATCCTTTGCACACTAATTCCCAAGTCTTGTTCTTCTCAATCTGTTGCAGTTCTTCTTCTATGGCATCTATCCATTCTTGTCTTTTGCTAGCCTCATTGAATGTTTTAGGTTCTACTTCAGTCATGAGGCAAAAGTTGACTTGTTCATCATTCCGAGAAAGTATTCTTCTAGTTTGAACACCATCACTCTTATTTCCTAGAATTTGCTCTTCCAGATGATTCAACTACACATATCGGTTGGGAGTCTTCTTGGATACTTCTTCTGGTTCATTGTCTGACTGAGCTTTATTTCCTTCATCACCGGAATGATCACACCGGTTAACCCGTGGTTGACTTCCTTTGTGCATATCCCGATCAATGTTTACATGCACACTCTCAATGACTCTTCTTAGTCTTTTGTTGTAGCATTTGCAGGCCTTGCTATTAGATGAGTAACCAAGGAAGATTCCTTCATAACTCCTGGAGTCAAAACTACCTAGACCATCCACATTCCTTTTGATAAAGAACTTGCTTCCAAATACTTTTAAGTATTTGACTGATGGCTTCTGATCGTACCACAACTCATAAGGTGCCATTTTGATGTTTGTTCTTAATTAAGATGGTTCAAAGTATACATAGCAGTATGAACAACTTCCTTCCAATATGTGTCTGGTAGACTGGCCTCATTCAACATGGTTCTGGCCATCTCCTTTACTGTCCTATTCTTTCTTTCCACCACACCATTTTCCTATGGTGTCCTAGGGGATGAGTATTGCCTTCTAATTCTATTTTTTTCAAAATAATCTTCAAATTCATTTGATGTGAACTCTCCACCCCGGTATGATCTTAGACATTTTAGCTTGCACCCACTTTATTTCTCCACCATCTTCCTAAAGATCTTGAATCTATCAAATGCTTGTGAATTATCTTGTAGGAAGGTGACCCGTGTCATTTTTGAGTAGTCATCAATAAAGAGAATAAAATATCTTTCATCAGAAAGAGCTCTTCTACTAGTTGGACCACACAGATCTGTATGCACAATCTCAAGTGGTCTGGAGGTGTTGTGCTCTTTTGTCCCGAAACTCACTTTAGTTTGCTTTCCTTTCACACATTCATCACAAAATGTGCTTACCGGTTTGATGATGGGTGGAATATTCCTAACACACCCCTTTCTACTCACATCAGATAAGTTATCAAATTTTATGTGGCCTAATCTTCGGTGCCACAACCAACTTACATCAACTTGTCCTAACATGCACTGGGACTCATAACATTCCTTCAGAATATAAACATTATCATATGTTCTCTTTCCTTCTACCACAACTTGACTGATACTATCTTTCTTTATTTGGCAACCCATTGAGTCAAAGGTGAATTTATAGCCTTTGTCACACATCTGACTCATACTCAACAGATTGTGCTTCAGGCCTTCCACATAATATACATTATGTGCCTTCAATTTTCCATCAATACTTATAGTACCTTTTCCCTTTATTTTGGTGGATGAGTTGTCTCCAAATCTTACTGAACCACCATTCCAATCTTCAAGTTTAATGAATTTCTTTTTGTCACCAGTCATGTGGTTGGAGCAACCATTATCTATGACCCATATATTTTCCTTTCAGCATGTAATACAGTCGGCACTATCAGACTTGATTCTGCCTTTTCTTTTTCTTTCTTAACCCATACCCGTTTTATATCCTTTTGCTTCTCAGCTGCTATTTTGTGCTCAGGTTCAACTACCGGTTCTTGATTAGGATTTGTCTTCTTCTTCTTGATCTTTCTGTTTTACAAAACTTTTCTATATGTCCATAACCTTGACAGTTATAGCATTTCACATTTTTATTCAAAGTTAAATCTTTAAAATTATTGTAGGACGTCGATTTATTCTTCCTACATTCAAAAATCCTATGACCATATCCATTGCAATGATAGAAGACAATATTCATGTCCCCAAGTGCATTAAATAGATTTTTAATTTCATAACTCATAGAGGGATTATTGATTAATCTACAGTCAACTATTCTATGCCCAAATTCTTTACACCGATAATGGTAACCATGAAAGTTAGGAACTTATCGGTTAGGTTGCCTTGATCCTGCAAAGGACTACCTTATCGAGGGTCTTCTTTTTAAGCTGTTAACTTTGGTGAATCCTTCATGGTCAATTCTTTCATTTCTCTAGGATCTGCATGTCGGTACAATGAGTGTGGCCTCTGGTTCATCGCTTGTGTATTCCGGTTTGTATGGAGATTTCCAACAACATCTGCATATGTCTTTTTGTCGGTATCTGTGCTTACAGTGAATGTCTTCTTCACTTCACCTTCATTTGAAGAGGTTAACTTTATTTGTTTACCAGATGTGTTTTTTCTATTTGAGCTTTGACCTTCTTCAAAGCCTAAGACACCAGTATCTTTGGATTGCTTCTATTTGCTCAACATCTTGTCTAAGGCTTCAATGCTGCCTTTATATTTGCTTCTTACTTTTATTTCTTCCTTTTTTTCTCCAAGCTCCTTTCTGAGCTTTACTATTTCTACTTCCAGATCTTGATGCTCCTTTTCCTTCTTCATCAGATCAGAGGATGTAACTTCACATCTCCTCTTGGTTTCTTCCAGCTGTATTTTCAAGTCAGAAATAACTTGACTAGACTCATCCAAGGATTGTTTGAAGAGACCTTGCTCATCTATTGCAGCATGCTTGACCTTCTTGAGTTCTCTTCTTGTTTTACTTAGTTCCTCAAGAGAACCTATAAGCACTCCTTCTAAATCTACTTTAGCCTCAAGATCCTTTTCTTCCTCATCTTTACCGACCGGTTCATCAAGTGCCATAAGGAGATTAACTTTTATGTCATTCTCATGGCAATCATCTTCTGATGCACTTTCTTCATCTGTAGTATCATTATCAATAGTATAGAGGCTGTCCTACTTCCGATAGCGTCTGATAGTTCTGATACTTAATATAAGTACAGATCCAATAGCCAACAAGATGAGAGGGGGGGGGTGAATCATACAAACTTAATCATCCATAAAAATATCAGATTCAACCTCGGTAACATATATATCAGCAATATAACCAAAACTGTTAAACATGCAAACTCAAAAGCATATGAACAATATAAACCTCATAACACCAGATTTAACGTGGAAACCCAAATAGGGAAAAACCACTGTGGGATTTTGGACCCACTAAGAAATATACTCTTCTAGAGCATGCTCGGTTAAAAGCAAATCCTGTTAAAGATTACAAACACATTGCTAGATGTGACCCGGTTAAGGGATTTCCCTCAGATCTGTTAGGATCTTCACTTTGTTAGAAGTGACCTTGTTAAAGGATTTCAAACACTCAATCAAAATGTCACCTTGCTAGAGGGTTTACATATAAGACTGTTAAGTCCACTCGGTTAAGAGATTTTCTGTCACTTTCACAAAATAACAGTAATAAAAATCTATCTGCAAATTCACATCTAAAATGCTAAAGAAGATTCTTATTTGTTCAATACAATCTAGACATAGAACTAATCTTGTCTATCTGCTGGGCTTCTATACTCTGTTATTCAAATAGGTCTTCGAGCTTCTGTGCTTGGTAATCACTATGTAGCATCCCTGTGCATACACTTGCCCACATACATTGTTTATCAACAGTTTCCTATTTATAAACAATTAGATAACCGCTTAATCTCCTTGATCACATTTCCCATGATCAATCATAGCCATCAGATCTTCAATCTTGTCCAGGTTCAATGCATCTTTCGATCTGAAAATGTTTTACCCCTTCTTAGAACTTGCATACTAGTCTTGGAACTTGTGCTAGGGTATTGCGGTTCAATTTGAGCTGTAGATCTTCATGCCGACTTTTCATTGCCTTAGATTCGTTAACAAACTTCTTCCATGACTTACCAATCATTTAATCCGCTCCAGCTCATCAGCTTCCTTCATTAAATACCGCATGTAAACATTTAATGCATTCTGTTATAGCTCGGTTACAACTCGGTAACAAGTCGGTGAATACTAAACTTCACTCGGTAGACATTCTGCCTTCATTAACCGATAGCAATAACCTTAGGGTTTACCGACTAAGTTCGTTAGGGTTTACTGACTAGGTTCTTTGCTTGATAACATAGTATAGTATTATCCTTTACAATTTACAACATATGTATGATGTTAAAACAATCTAAAACATCATGATATCATCATTGTCTGACTCGGTAGTAGTTGCCCATTGAATACCTTATTCATCATATTCTTTCCTGTGTCTTTTACCGACATCTTTATAATCTTCATATCATACTTCTCAAGATATGGCAACATCATACTAAATTAGAAAATCAATTTCTTGACATCAATGACAAAATAATAATATCAAGACAGTAAAACATCTTTAATCAGTTATATCCATAATCATCAACAACCTTCTCAATATCCTTATGAAATGCCAACAATCTTTCATTGTCTGTTATAATGCAATATTGCCAACAATCTCTTCTTCCTTGTCGGTAGATATTTCTTTCTTTGTCTTTTCCAACAGATTTTCTTAACTTTCTTGACTCATCTCCATCAGTTTCATTGTAAGAACATTTTGTAGCAAAGTGTCCAACCTTACCACAATTGAAACATTTGAGTGGTAACTTTCTTTTGTACTTTTCAGATCCTCTTTT
This sequence comes from Cryptomeria japonica, assembly GCF_030272615.1. NCBI lineage: Eukaryota > Viridiplantae > Streptophyta > Pinopsida > Cupressales > Cupressaceae > Cryptomeria > Cryptomeria japonica. Next base: position 4,127,344 of record NC_081408.1, on the reverse strand, counting down.
AATCTTTCTGACAAAGTTTTCTACCTCTGCATCAGAGTCTTCACTTGATCCTTTATGAGTAGCTACTTCTTTGTCCTTTTTGGAGGTGTTGAACACTGCTTCTTTCCTTAAGGAAGCATCACCTGTTGTTCTCATCTCATAGGATGTTAGTTAGCCAAATAGCTCATCCATTGTAAAGATCTTTAGATCCTTAGCTTCTTGTATGGAAGACACCTTTGTATCATACTTAGGTGTAAGAGACCTAAGCACCTTCTTGACAAGGATCTTATCTGCAATGTCTTCTTCAAGCCCTTTGATGGTGTTCATAGTTTCATCAAATCTGTGAAGGTAGTCTGCAATCTTTTCATCATCCTTCATCTTGATGCCTTCAAGTTGACCCCTTAGTGCTTGCATCTTGGCCTTCTTGACTTTTGTATCTCCTCCAAACAACATCTGCAATTTATCCCAAGTTTGCTTGGCTGATGCACAATGCATGACTTTGACAAACTCATTATCAGACAACCCGCTCAAGATATAATGCTCAACCTTTGCATTGTTCTCATACTCCTTCTTGGCATCAGAGTCATTGGGAGAAACACTAGGGAAAACATACCCATTCTTAATAGACATCCACACATCAAAGCCAAGGGAGGAAATATAGGTCTCCATTCTTCTGCTCCAAAAAGAATAGTTGGATCCATCAAACATAGGGGCTTTTGAGGAAGCAGACTCATTTCTTTCCATTGTGTTCTAAGTCCAAAATCTACCCAAGGTTTATAAATAACCGAGAACTTGGCTTTGATACCTGTAGCGTCGTAAATTGTACGCACTTGCTAGGGTGGTACAATTTCACACCTAGTTTAGCACCCGCCTTGGCGCATTTTGCATTTTGCATTGCATTTCCCCTTTAGCACTTAATTAATTAAATTAATTAGGTCTAGGGTTCTATTTTATCATCTCCCATATCATAAAGTTGGGCCCTTTTCATTAAAGTGTGCCCCTTTCATCTTATTCTTCCAATACATCATTTAATCAAAAACCCTAATTAGGTCCTATTTTGAACTTGGGGGCTTGATTTTGGGGGTCAAAACATCTCGAAATCACCTGTAACTTTGGGATTCTCTCTAAAATCATCATATCCGACGGCCCTGAAAATTTGGTGAAAAGTTGTCGGGACCATGGCGCCCGGAGAGGACCATGGCGCCCGGCGTGCACATGGTCCCGGACATTTTTCCCGAAATTTTAGGAGCGCGATCCAATCATAAAATAAAGCTTAACCCCAAGAAATTGGTGGGAGATTCAATCTCTAGGTCGGCCAAAAGTTGAAATTAAGACCTAGGGTTTCATATATAAGAGCTCTCTTTCTTCATTTGAAAGGATCCGAATTTTGTTTTCAAGGACCTTCTATGCAGCGAAAGAGCAGATCTTTGAAGACTTCAACAACATTCAACATCCATCCATCAAGCATTCATCAATTTCATTCATCCATTTAGGGCTTTGAAGATATTGAAGAACAATAAGGGATCACCGACTGAAGATTGGCTTGTACCCCTCCCTTGGGGTTGGGTATGATTTCATGTTGTTTTCATGTCTTTGCATAAGCTTCATCATATCATTTGTATTCATGCTTTAGATCACTTTGCATCTTGATTTGGAGCATTTACATTATCATTTACAAGCAATTAGGGTTTACTTTCTAGGTTGCTCTAGTTTGCTTACTTGCATTTTAGGATCTTGCACACACACAAGGTCTGCACACACACTATTTTTACAATACAACTTGGCTATTCGTGGAGGTGGAAATCACCAAAATGGGGGTTTGACTAAGGCAAAACCCTATATAGTCACCCCCCATACCTTTTCAGATATAAGTGCAGGTTTCAGGATTCAGACGACGCCGCAAGTTGCAGATCCGACGGAAGCGGACCGAGACAGAACAACACACCAAATTCCAGCCCAGAAAGCTAGGACAGGGGCATGGGGCGCCCTGGTCCTGCCAGGAAAGGGGCGCTGGGCGCCCTGGTCCCTGGGACAGGGGCGCTGGGCGCCATGGTCCTCCTGACAGACAACAATTTTTGGCATTTCCGGCAGCTTTCCAGGTTGCAAAACAACAGTTTCGGGGGCAGTTTCAGAGGCAGAATCAGGACAGTGGCGCCCGCGCCCCTGTCCCGAACATTTCCACTCAGATTTTGACTTTGGGTACGCATTTGCATTCTTGTCTTATCTTTGTATTTACAACTTTCCATAGTTTAAGTTCAATTTTGCAATCTTGTTATTAGTTCATACTTGCACTTTGGGGTTAGGGATTGAACTTGCATCATTTTATCTTTCAATTACAACAAAGGAATAGAAACCCTAATAGGTAGCCCATGGCTCTCTCCTTCACAAAAAGAAGTAGCCAATTGTGTGATACCTCTAGGCTCTTTCGTATTCCGCAATGTGTGTCAAAAGGTAGGATTAGGACATGTTAGCCTAGTCTCGCTTTTTCCCCTACACAATACCAATTGTTGAACACATAGTACCACTAAGAGGGGGGTGAATCAGTAGTTCCTAAACTTCTTGTCTTTTGAGGAAACTTCAAAATACTGATCATTATCTTAAGCACTAACTAATCAAACTAATGAAGCAAATGAGGAGACCAAAAACATAAATCACATAAGTGCACTCCACAACACCATATGTATGAGAAAAACCCAATATGGGAAAAACCTCGGTGAGAAATGCTGCTGGAGATTATTGCTCCAATCCAGCTTCACAAGTGAAACACTGAATTACAAATATTTAGGGCACCAACCCAAGGAGCACCAACCCCTATTGATTTAGGGCACAAACCCAAGGAGAACCAACCCCTGCACCAAGCTCCAACTTGGTGATGTATGTTGAAATATAATTTAGATACAATTATGACTTCTTGTTGCAAATGAATTCCGTAAATATTGAACAAATAGGTCTTTGCCGGTTAGTAGTCTTCTTTTCTTTACTGGATATCATACTACCAGTTGTGAGATTTCTCTCTTTGATTCACAGATTGTTGTGTCGTTGCACACTCTACTGAACTATGAGGGTACCTCTACCTGACATCGAGCTGTCAGATTGTCGACATCCACCTTTGCTTAGATTCCTATGTCGGTTTGACATACTTAGTCGACACAGGTTGACTTCCGGTTTACCTTGTGTTACTGGTATGACCATTAACCAACCTTTCTATTTTGTTCAACGATTGTTGTGCCTTCATAATACACAACCAATCTTCATCCCGATTTATGCCTTACCGCTAAGCATTCTTTACTAGTAGATGACCCAAGTCATGTGTACCGGTAGCCTTCATTCTGTCTACTCACTCTCATGTGTAATGCCATCATATCGGTCACCACTTCTTAATCTTACCAAATCGGTTGACATCAATGACAACTTAATGCCAAATTGCCAACATTGACGTTAGTAGAGCTTTTTCCGTATTGAGGATTCCTTACAAGTGGTATCAGAGCCTGGCCATTTGTGTTATCCTTGTTGGATAGGGTTAATTTTTTGTGTCAATTGGATTTAGTGGGAGTCTTGAAAAGAGTTTATTCACCTTGATTGCAGATTGAGATGGAAAGCACTTATGGGAGAATGCACAATAAAAAATTAAATGGCTCAAAATTTAAGCTGTTCAAACTTAAAGTTGAAGATTTGCTGGTTGACCGAGATCTTTGGGTTGCTGTGTTTGGAAATAAAGCTTCAAGCATGAAGCAAAAAGATTGGGGCTTAACGGACTGAAAGGCCAGATGACTAATAAGATTAAGCCTTGCAGATTTTGTTCTATTGAATGTTCAAGATGAGAAGACTGCACATTCTCCATGGAAGAAATTGAGAGATATTTATTAGGAAAAATCCTTGGTGAATAACTTTTTTTTGAGGAAAAAGCTATACTCTTTGAAGATGGATGGAGAAATGTTTGTAGCAGATTGTTTGAATGCATTCAATATGGTTGTTGCACAAATGACAAATGTTGGTGTAACCATTAGTGAAGAAGAATGTTGTATGTTTTCATTGTGTTCCTTGCCTGACATGTGAGACCAATTTCTAATGGGCATTGGGAGTAATACTACCTAGGTTAAAATGGATGAGGTGGTTGCTTCAGTTTTATCAGAAGAGATACAGAGGAAGTCCTCTAAGATGGATAAAGAGGCTCTCACTATTTGAGGTAGATCAGAGGAAAAAGAGAAAAAGAAAGACAAGAAATTAAAATTCAAGTCACAAGAAAGGTGTCTATCTTCGGGAAAGAAGTCCAAGGTGAAATGCTAGAACTCTGGGTAGAAAGGCCATATCTGAAAGGATTTCAAAGCAGAGAAGAAGAAGAAGAAGAAGAAGAAGAAGAAGAAGAATAAGAAGAAGAAGAAGAAGAAGAAGAAGAGTGCTTCTGATACTGAGTCTTCTCAGAGTGATGCAGATGCCTTTGTGGCAACTTTGGCAGTGCCTGCATCTGATGATGTATGGTTAGTTGATTTAGGGGCATCATTCCATATGACATCTCATAAAGAGTGGTTCTCAAAGTGTGAACCGTATGCTGGTGGAAAGGTATTCCAGGCGAGTGATTCAACACTGGAAATAGTAGGGAGAGGAAGAGTCAGAATCCGGTTCAGAGATGGTAGAATAAAGGGAATCGATGGAGTTATTCATATACCAAGTCTGGTGGTTGTAAGATGACTAGAGGGTCTATTGTATTGGCTAAGGGTGAATGCATCGGGACTCTATATAAGTTAGATGCCAAACCCGTATGTTGTAATGATATTTCTGTAACATCTAAAAAAACTACCGTGTTAACACACAATGTAAACTCTATGGAAGTTAAACTCCTAGTAGAGAAAATGATGCTCTAGCATTATAGGCTTGGAAATATTGTTGAGAAAGGTTTAAAAGCCTTGGAGAATACAACTTGGCTATTCGTGGAGGTGGAAATCACCAAAACGGGGGTTTGACTAAGGCAAAACCCTATATAGCCGCCCACCATACCTTTTCAGATATAAGTGCAGGTTTCAGGATTCGGACGACGCCGCAAGTTGTAGATCCGACGAAAGCAGACCGAGACAGAACAACACACCAAATTCCAGCCCAGAAAGCTAGGAAAAGGGCATGGGGCTCTCTGGTCCTGCCAGGACAGGGGCGCTGGGCGCCCTGGTCCTCCTGACAGACAACAATTTTTGGCATTTCCGGCAGCTTTCCAGGTTGCAAAACAGCAGTTTTGGGGGCAGTTTCAGAGGCAGAATCAGGACAGTGGCGCCCGCGCCCCCGTCCTGAACATTTCCACTCAGATTTTGACTCCGGGTACGCAGTTGCATTCTTGTCTTATCTTTGTATTTACAGCTTTCCATAGTTTAAGTTCAATTCTGCAATCTTGTTATTAGTTCATACTTGCACTTTGGGGTTAGGGATTGAACTTGCATCATTTTATCTTTCAATTACAACAAAGGAATAGAAACCCTAATAGGTAGCCCGTGGCTCTCTCTTTCACAAAAAGAAGTAGCCAATTGTGTGATACCTCTAGGCTCTTTCGTATTCCACAATGTGTGTCAAAAGGTAGGATTAGGACATGTTAGCCTAGTCTCACTTTTTCCCCTACACATTTTGGTGAACCCGACGTGAACTTATTATTGCTTTCCCTTGCATTACATTTGTTAGATCTAAATCTAGATTTAGCATGTTTCATTTAAGTTTCATTTTCATAAAAAAAAAAGAAAAAAAAAAGGGGAAGAGTGTGTTTTGTTTCTTTGCATTGTGTGCAATTTTTATTTCAAAATGTCAGATTTTTATTTGCAAGATGTTCATATTTGTGATGATTACGAGTTAGATGAAGCTTTAGATGAGTTTTTGAAACCTAAAGATACCAAACCTTCATTTTACCAAAAACTCATAAACATTGTTACTATGCCATTTAGTTGTGATGAGAAAGATAAGTCGAATGATTCCTCTCAAGGGTACATTCCTATCAACTCTTCCACTAAATGTAGTAGCATGGTTGTTTTCAATGATCCCCTCTATGAAGAAATATCTCCTTTTGAATCAAAAGATAAATATTTTAATAGATATGATCATGCTTTGTTAGATGGTGCCCTTGATGACTTTGTGGCTCCTAAAAAATGCTCCCTTCATGAGGATCCTTTTGTGCAAGAAGATGACATTATCCCTACATTTCCTAGTGATGGAATTTCCTTTTCCAACAAAATTCTCACTAGAGATGATGAATTAATGATAAATGCTTACCCTTCTCCTAAAGTTTGTCTTACCCATAAGCATCCCTTAGAGAAAGAAGATGAAATAAAAAGAAATTTCCTTAATTCTCTCTCCCCTAAAGATCATATTGAACATATTTTGAGGAAAGAGGATGAGTTTAACACATCTATTGATGCTCTCCCTCCTAAGGATGAGGAATTAATAAACAATGTTATCTCCTCTCCCGAAATTGACAATACTTCAAACACTCCTTTCAACAACCTCACTATTTGGGATGAACCATTAGAAGAAGGTGTAGATTATTCTCTTCCCCATGAGAGAACCCTAGCCAAAGGGGATGAAATCAAGATTGAAAACTCCCTTGATAGTTTCTCACCTTCCTTGAATCTCAATCATTCTCCCTCTAAAAATAAAGCATCTCCCTCTCCTCAACTTGGTTCTACTCATAAGGAAACCCTAGTTCAAAACAAGATGGTTAACATCTCTTTCAAAGATCTCCATCTCAAAAGAGAGACTTTAGAGAGTAATGTTGATCCTTCTCCTAGAGAGTTTATTCCCCATGTAGATCCTTTGATGATAGAGGATGATATGATCTTTCCTAGTATTACTCTTCCTACTGGAACATCAATGCCTACCCCTTGTCTCTCTCCTAAAATTGATTTAATCCGTGATAAGATTTTAGTGCAAGAGAAGACTATCAATAATTCTTCCAACACTTTTGTTCATTCCTCTAAACCATCCTCAATTAATTTTATACGTGTGAATGAAACACCTAACAAACCTCTCTTCACTATCCAAGGTGCCTGTCCTTCTCAAAATTCTCAACCTTTAAATAAGCCTATCTTAATGGTTCAAGGTGGTTATGCTAATGATTCTTTTTGCACTCCTAAGAAACCTATTATTACTGTGCAAGGAGGTTATTCTACTAAGAGCCCTTATGAGTATGCTAACCAACTGACAAGAGAGAGTTATAATGCGGTTGCTCATACCTATAACACAAGAAACAATAGGCAACCTAATCCTCCTCTAGTTATCCCAACTTCACTTCCTCCTTCCCAACCTATTCTTCCTCAAGCTCCTCGTATTTCACAAATTCTTAGTAAGGACTATGATCTCATAGAACAACTTAAAACTACTCCTGCTAAGATATCCCTTTGGGATTTGATCCAAACTTCTTCCACTCATCATGGAATGTTACAAGATGCCTTGAAAGATTTGAATGTTCCTCCACCTAATACATCTAGTAATATAGTATCTTTGGTTAACTCTGTGATAAATCCTAAAGCTCAAATTGTGTTTACCCAAGACGAGTTGCCTACTAGTGAAATTCAACATCAATATGATCCCTTGATGATTGTGGTTATCATAAATGACACTGCTATAAGACGAACACTGGTAGATAATGGTTCTGGCCTTAATGTGTGTAGCATTAATCTATTGCATAAGATGAATGTGGATACATCCCTTATTGAGCCTGACTCTCATCCCATTCGAGGCTTTGACAATGTGGCTAAGTCTTCATTAGGTATTATCACCTTACCCATCACAGTGGGACCTATTACTTTGCCTACTCCTATCCATGTTATGTCGGGAAATCTAACATACAACTTGTTATTAGGGAGACCTTGGATTCACAGTATGCAAGCTGTCCCCTCTACATTGCATAGACAAGTTAAATTTATTTATAACAATAAGACATATACCTTGATAGGTGATACTAATTCTCAAGCTTGTTTGCAAACATCTACTTCCAAAGGGAGTTCTTCTAAGCGTTCCTCTTCTAGTGATGACTCGTTAAACAAGATACCTATGGATGAATCATTACCCTCTGATAATCAAAATTCTTTGGATGAGTCTGAAGTTCCTGAAGAAGATTCTTCTCAACTTGAATCTACACATGAAAAGGCTTTTGATCTTGAGAAGGTTCTCGTAGAAGACGATTGGGGATCTCTTGATTTTAATCCCACCTTTGTAGGTGAGTATAGGGTTCCTCCTAGAGAGCTTAAAGTTAAAAAGAAGGAAGAAACTAGAAATCAATCAGTCTTACCTGAACCTATGAGCAATAATTTTGTGGCTGCTTCTCAAACTTCTTCTCCTCACACCTCTAATTCTGAAGAATTTGATTCTTTGTCTTATGAAAAACCACCTTTTCTTTCTGAAATGGCTAATCGTTATGGTTGTGGTTTTCATATTTTGGCTAAGAGTGGCTATAGTGGAAATGGTTGTGGTGCAAATGAACAAGGAATTAAAGTTCCTTTAGAACATAACATGCATGAATATTCATTTGGACTTGGATATAATCTTTCTAAGCCCACCAAAGCATCTAAAAGACCATCTCTCAATGTGAATGCTATATTTAGTAGTGATGATGATCTCACTTCAACTAAATCATCTTCTACTTCTATCAACTCTCATTCCCCTCATAAGGAAATCTTGGCGATGAACAAATCTCTTTATGACTCCCCTCAAATTTCTAAATCCACTTATGAATCTTTATCTCCTATTCATCATAAAGTCCTTTCCTCTAGGGATAAGGCTCTAATAAATTACACTCATCCCTCTTCTAAGATTTCTTGTGACTTTTCTTCTTCAATTTTTATCACTTTATACATATTTTTGATCTCACTTATAGTTGTGCATTTAGCATGTCATATTCAAATACCTCATTCAATCTGTCATGTCTTTAAATAACATTAATGGCTATTATGTTGCTCATCATTATGTGACATTGGTAGCTCATTTACTGGGGGCTCATTGTCATTCATGATGGTACAATTTCAAGTGCAATCATATTTTTTGACGCAACATAATAGCCTAATTTTTCTATGTTATCTCTTGTTCCTATGAGGTAATAGTGTGGAAATATTGATCATCTTTTCTTTAGAATCCTCTTTTCCTAGATATGGGAGAAGATGTGTATTCTCTTTCTTACCTTACCCACTTCTTGTGAGGAGCATTTTACATACACTAATGTCTTGCTTGCATGAACTCATGTGAGTATGTAGTACAATTTGCTTATGTCTAAATCTCTCCCTGCAAGATTGTGTAAGTCCTTCTCATTGTCCTTATCCTTGGGAGGCAATGATCTTTCCTTATTTTTATTTTTTTCTAAGGATCCACTTTTTCCTATTTCGTGGATGGTGTGAACTTTATTACTTGATGTTATTCCTTGTACGCATTTGTTGTTGTTTGTTCAAGGATTCTCTCTTAGAAGAGGTGTAAGTCCTTGACTACAACCTCTTTTGCACTTGGTAAAATACATCCATAATGAATTCACTCTCCCAATTGGGTTAAAAAGAGCATCATCCTTCATTAAGAATCACTTTCACCTCGCAAAAGAAGGAAGTATTGCATTCTTATTCTCTTCTTTGTCTTATTCTAGAAGAGGTTATATTTATCTAAGACAATTCCTCTCGGGGATAGGTGTCTTTTGTACAAAGATCTCTTCTCCTCTAAGGATCTCCTTTACACATACTACAAGATATGTCTTTTTCAACTATCTTATCCTTGCTTAAAGAGTGCAAAACTCTCTTGCTTGGATCTATGACATTGTTGCATTTTGGGGGTATCTTCTTGTGTGATGAAGGTAGGTATCCTTGTTCTACTTTGCTTATGACATAAACATTACACTTTTTGAGCAATGGGTCATTCTCGGAACCAGAGCACAGACTCTTAGAGCGAGATGTCTCCATTTTTCTTTTATGCAAGGTGATTATTCTCGGAACCAGAGCACAGACTCTTAGAGCGAGATGTCACACTTTTGTACTATACATATACAGGTTGTAGCATACTTGGGCATAGACTCCTATGAGGTGCTTCTAACCTCCCTTACACACACATGCACGAGGTTGAGTGGAACTAGCGGCATAAGGCTAGACTTTCTCACTCTCCTCCCTTACATGGATCACCTAGATAGACTCTAGGGGCTAGTTTTCCATGTCCCTTTTTCCATGGATCACCTAGACAAGATCTAGGGGCGAGAAGTCCATGTTTTCTCTCTCACTATTCTTCTCATGGATCACCAATGTGTGTATTCATGCTTTTTGCCTTTCTTTTCTTCTCTTTGCATTTTGTTTCCATTTACATCCTTCATCTTGTGTTAGAGAACTCTCAAATCCTCACACTCTTTGTTGTGTTGGAATTGAGATTTAGTCCTCTTTCTTACCAAATGATTCTCCATTAGTTTTTGGTCTCATATCAAATCTTCTTGTGAGCAGTTGTCATCAATATTCTTTAACAATTCGAAGTGGTAAACATGATACCCTGTTTCAACTCACTAAAATTAGCAAGCCAAAACAGGGGGGGGGCATATAGCTACCCTCTAATTTTCATCACCTTCCTTAGTAAGCATTAGGTGATTTTGTGATCTAACGTGTGTTTTGTAGGGTGCGGTTCCTAACTGTGTACTGCAGATACCGCTGGGGGCTTCGTTCGACAGACTTATGGATATATCCTTTTTCAAATAATGTTTACTTTTCTGTACTTTAGGTTGCATATGCACGTAGTGTTCATATGACCGCTAAAGTGGGGGCTTAATGTAGCGTCGTAAATTGTAAGCACTTGCTAGGGTGGTACAATTTCACACCTAGTTTAGCACCCGCCTTGGCGCATTTTGCATTTTGCATTGCATTTCCCCTTTAGCACTTAATTAATTAAATTAATTAGGTCTAGGGTTCTCTTTTATCATCTCCCATATCATAAAGTTGGGCCCTTTTCATTAAAGTGTGCCCCTTTCATCTTATTCTTCCAATACATCATTTAATCAAAAACCCTAATTAGGTCCTATTTTGAACTTGGGGGCTTGATTTCGGGGGTCAAAACATCTCGAAATCACCTGTAACTGCGGGATTCTCTCTAAAACCATCATATCCAATGGCCCTGAAAATTTGGTGAAAAGTTGTCGGGACCATGGCGCCCGGAGAGGACCATGGCGCCCGGCGTGCACATGGTCCCGGACATTTTTCCCGAAATTTTAGGAGCGCGATCCAATCATAAAATAAAGCTTAACCCCAAGAAATTGGCAGGAGATTCAATCTCTAGGTCGGCCAAAAGTTGAAATTAAGACCTAGGGTTTCATATATAAGAGCTCTCTTTCTTCATTTGAAAGGATCCAAATTTTGTTTTCAAGGACCTTCTATGCAGCGAAAGAGCAGATCTTTGAAGACTTCAACAACATTCAACATCCATCCATCAAGCATTCATCAATTTCATTCATCCATTTAGGGCTTTGAAGACATTGAAGAACAATAAGGGATCATCGACTGAAGATTGGCTTGTACCCCTCCCTTGGGGTTGGGTATGATTTTAGGTTGTTTTCATGTCTTTGCATAAGCTTCATCATATCATTTGTATTCATGCTTTAGATCACTTTGCATCTTGATTTGGAGCATTTACATTATCATTTACAAGCAATTAGGGTTTACTTTCTAGGTTGCTCTAGTTTGCTTACTTGCATTTTCGGATCTTGCACACACACAAGGTCTACACACACACTACTTTTACAATACAACTTGGCTATTCGTGGAGGTGGAAATCACCAAAATGGGGGTTTGACTAAGGCAAAACCCTATATAGCTGCCCGCCATACCTTTTCAGATATAAGTGCAGGTTTCAGGATTCGGACGACGCCGCAAGTTTCAGATCCGACGGAAGCGGACCGAGACAGAACAACACACCAAATTCCAGCCTAGAAAGCTAGGACAGGGGCGCGGGGCACCCTGGTCCTACCAGGATAGGGGTGCTGGGTGTCCTGGTCCCTGAGACAGAGGCGCTGGGCGCCATGGTCCTCCTGACAGACAACAATTTTTGGCATTTCCGGCAGCTTTCCAGGTTGCAAAACAACAGTTTCGGGGGCAGTTTCAGAGGCAGAATCAGGACAGTGGCGCCCGCGCCCCCGTCTCGAACATTTCCACTCAGATTTTGACTCCAGGTATGCATTTGCATTCTTGTCTTATCTTTGTATTTACAACTTTCCATAGTTTAAGTTCAATTTTGCAATCTTGTTATTAGTTCATACTTGCACTTTGGGGTTAGGGATTGAACTTGCATCATTTTATCTTTCAATTACAACAAAGGAATAGAAACCCTAATAGGTAGCCCGTGGCTCTCTCTTTCACAAAAAGAAGTAGCCAATTGTGTGATACCTCTAGGCTCTTTCGTATTCCGCAATGTGTGTCAAAAGGTAGGATTAGGACATGTTAGCCTAGTCTCGCTTTTTCCCCTACACAATACCAATTGTTGAACACATAGTACCACTAAGAGGGGGGTGAATCAGTAGTTCCTAAACTTCTTGTCTTTTGAGGAAACTTCAAAATACTGATCATTATCTTAAGCACTAACTAATCAAACTAGTGAAGCAAATGAGGAGACCAAAAAGATAAATCACATAAGTGCACTCCACAAAACCATATGTATGAGAAAAACCCAATATGGGAAAAACCTCGGTGAGAAATGCTGCTGGAGATTATTGCTCCAATCTAGCTTCACAAGTGAAACACTGAATTACAAATATTTAGGGCACCAACCCAAGGAGCACCAACCCCTATTGATTTAGGGCACAAACCCAAGGAGAACCAACCCCTGCACCAAGCTCCAACTTGGTGATGTATGTTGAAATATAATTTAGATACAATTATGACTTCTTGTTGCAAATGAACTCTGTAAATCTTGAAGAAATGGGTCTTTGCCGATTAGTAGTCTTCTTTTCTTTACTGGATATCATACTACCAGTTGTGAGATTTCTCTCTTTGATTCACAGATTGTTGCGTCGTTGCACACTCTACTGAACTATGCGGTACCTCTACCTGACATCCAGCTGTCAGATTGTCGACATCCACCTTTGCTTAGATTCCTATGTCGGTTTGACATACTTAGTCGACACAGGTTGACTTCCAGTTTACCCTGTGTTACTGGTATGACCATTAACCAACCTTTCTATTTTGTTCAACGATTGTTGTGCCTTCATAATACACAACCAATCTTCATCCCGGTTTATGCCTTACCGCTAAGCATTATTTACTAGTAGATGACCCAAGTCATGTGTACCGGTAGCCTTCATTCTGTCTACTCACTCTCATGTGTAATGCCATCATATCGGTCACCACTTCTTAATCTTACCAAATCGGTTGACATCAATGACAACTTAATGCCAAATTGCCAACATTGACGTTAGTAGAGCTTTTTCCATACTGAGGATTCCTTACAAGTGGTATCAGAGCCTGGCCATTTGTGTTATCCTTGTTGGATAGGGTTAATTTTTTGTGTCAATTGGATTTAGTGGGAGTCTTGAAAAGAGTTTATTCGCCTTGATTGCGGATTGAGATGGAAAGCACTTATGGGAGAATGCACAATAAAAAATTAAATGGCTCAAAATTTAAGCTGTTCAAACTTAAAGTTGAAGATTTGCTGGTTGACCGAGATCTTTGGGTTGCTGTGTCTGGAAATAAAGCTTTAGGCATGAAGCAAAAAGATTGGGACTTAACGGACTGAAAGGCCAGATGACTAATAAGATTAAGCCTTGCAGATTTTGTTCTATTGAATGTTCAAGATGAGAAGATTGCACATTCTCCATGGAAGAAATTGAGAGATATTTATTAGGAAAAATCCTTGGTGAATAACTTTTTTTTGAGGAAAAAGCTATACTCTTTGAAGATGGATGGAGAATTGTTTGTAGCAAATTGTTTGAATGCATTCAATATGGTTGTTGCACAAATGACAAATGTTGGTGTAACCATTAGTGAAGAAGAATGTTGTATGTTTTCATTGTGTTCCTTGCCTGACATGTGAGACCAATTTCTAATGGGCATTGGGAGTAATACTACCTAGGTTAAAATGGATGAGGTGGTTGCTTCAGTTTTATCAGAAGAGATACAGAGGAAGTCCTCTAAGATGGATAAAGAGGCTCTCACTATTTGAGGTAGATCAGAGGAAAAAGAGAAAAAGAAAGACAAGAAAATAAAATTCAAGTCACAAGAAAGGTGTCTATCTTCGGGAAAGAAGTCCAAGGTGAAATGCTAGAACTCTGGGTAGAAAGGCCATATCTGAAAGGATTTCAAAGCAGAGAAGAAGAAGAAGAAGAAGAAGAAGAAGAAGAATAAGAAGAAGAAGAAGAAGAAGAAGAAGAGTGCTTCTGATACTGAGTCTTCTCAGAGTGATGCAGATGCCTTTTTGGCAACTTTGGCAGTGCCTGCATCTGATGATGTATGGTTAGTTGATTTAGGGGCATCATTCCATATGACATCTCATAAAGAGTGGTTCTCAAAGTGTGAACCGTATGCTGGTGGAAAGGTATTCCAGGCAAGTGATTCAACACTGGAAATAGTAGGGAGAGGAAGAGTCAGAATCCAGTTCAGAGATGGTAGAATAAAGGGAATCGATGGAGTTATTCATATACCAAGTCTGGTGGTTGTAAGATGACTAGAGGGTCTATTGTATTGGCTAAGGGTGAATGCATCAGGACTCTATATAAGTTAGATGCCAAACCCATATGTTGTAATGATATTTCTATAACATCTAAAAAAACTATCGTGTTAACACACAATGTAAACTCTATGGAAGTTAAACTTCTAGTAGAGAAAATGATGCTCTAGCATTATAGGCTTGGAAATATTGTTGAGAAAGGTTTAAAAGCCTTGGAGAATAAAAGCCTTGGAGAATAAAAACCTTGGAGAATAAAAACCTAGTAGATGGGTTGATAGATTGTACTCTTGAATAATTTGATTTCTGCGAACATTGCATATATTGAAAACATAACCATGTGTCCTTTTATTAGAGTTGTCAGAAATCTTCTGGTGTATTGGACTATGACCACTCTAATGTTTTTGGTCCTGTGGATGTTCCCTCTTTGTCTAAGTCAAGGTATTATGCATTGTTTATTGATGATTACTCAAGGAGGGCATTTATTTATTTTTTGAAAAGTAAATCAAAAGTGAACACTTGATTTAATGAGTTTAAAAACCTTGTGAAAATAAAACTGGGAGAAAAATAAAATGTTTAACAACAGACAACGGTGGTGAGTATTGCAATGCAAATTTTGACAAATATTGTGTAGACCATGGAATTAAAAGGTATAAGACTACACCTTATACTCCACAACAATGCAAATTTTGACAAATGTTGTGTAGACCATGGAATTAAAAGGCATAAGACTACACCTTATACTCCACAAAAAATGGAGTTTCTGAAAGGTTGAATCGGTCTTTGATGGAGAAAGCAAGGAGCATGTTAAGTAGTGCTGGTATGGAACAAAAATTATGGGCTGAGGCGGTTGCTACAACATGTTACTTGCTAAATTGTTCTCCTACTTCAACATTGGTTGACAATAAACCTATGGAAGAATGGTCAGGTAAAAATCCCTCTTTAAGACATCTTCATGTCTTTCATTGTGAGACATACATTCATGTGCCTGAAGTATTTAAAGGTCAAAATTGGATAACAAATCTGAAAAATGTATCTTCATTGGCTATGACATTGGTGTGAAAGGATACAAGATTTGGAATCCATTTACTGAGATGGTTTTGTATAGTAGACGTGTTATCTTTCACGAGTTGAAATCTATCTTAGTAGATTTACAGTTAGGAAAGATAGAAAATAAAAAAGTAGATGAAATTCCTCTAGCTCCAAAAAAAGAGGAATGACAAACTCCATGTGTGCCTAAAAATGAGGACAGCTCAAGAAACAATGAAAGTACAAAAGAAGAATGAGAATGAGAACCTTCACCTTAGTTATCGAGGAGGTCTATACGAGAAAGGCAGAAACCTGATAGGTATGGTTTGGATATTCAATGTTGGATGTAAATTGTGCCTATGCTTTGGTTATATATACAGATGAGCCTAGGTCATGTGAAAGAGGCTATTGACATGTCTGATTCAGATTCTTGGTTGGAAGCCATAAATGATGAAATATTGTCATTGAAAAAGAATGTGACCTAGGATCTGGTACCCTTGCCTAAAGGTAGAAAGCTTATGGGCTGTAAGTGGGTGTTTAAGAAGAAATATGGTCGAGATGGTAGTAATGAAAAGTACAAGGCGATACTGGTTGCAAAGGGGTATTCTCAAAAGGAAGGTATTGATTATGTAGAAATCTTCTCTCCCATAGCTAAGTTGACATCCATGAGATTTCTTTTGTCACTTGCAACAACATATAATTTTGAAGCTGAGCAGATGGATGTGAAGACAACTTTTCTTCATGGTGATCTTGAAGAAGAGATTTATATGTCCTAGCCAGAGCACTTTGTGGAGAAAGGTAAAGAATATCTGGTATGTAAACCTTAAAAGTCTCTTTATGGTTTGAAACAATCTCCCATAATGTCCTAGAAGAAATATGATACAATTGTTTTATCTTTGGGATTTGTGAGGTCTAAATTTGATCATTGTGTTTACTATAAAGCTGAAGGAGATTAGATACTTATTATTTCTTTATATGTAGACAATATTTTGTTTATTGGCAATGGTAAGGGTATGATCTCAGATTTAAAATCTCAGTTGTCTTTTAAGTTTGAAATGGAAGATTTGGGTCAGTTAAATACATTCTAGGAATAGAAATCAAAAGGGATAGATCTAGTAGATAGCTTTGGCTCAACCAAAGAAAATATATTACTAATGTTCTTGATAGATTTAATATGTCTAATTTCAAGAAGCAAGTAGTTCCAGTCATGCAGGGAACAAAACTATCTGTTAATGGCAGTTTAAAATATCTAGATGAGATTGATTATATGAAGAAGGTAACTTATGCAAGTGTTGTTAGTAGTCTTATGTATGCAATGGTATCTACTAGACTAGACATTTCCCAAGCAATGGGAGTACTTAGTAGATTTATGGTAAATCTAGGAAGGTCGCATTGAGATGCTATGAGGATAGTTTTCTGATATCTGAGGGGAACTTCAGTCTTTGCTTTGTGTTATCATTGTAAATTAGTTGATTCACAAAGGAGTCTTAGTATTCATGGGTATGTGGATTCTGATTGGGCAGGGGACATTTATATGAGAAGGTCCACCAGTAGGTATATATTCATGTTTTATGGTGGTGCTATCAGTTGGATGAGCAAGTGACAAGCTGTAGTCACTTTCTCCACTACAAAGGTAGAGTACATGGAAGCAACTCGTACCTATCAAGAGGTCATTTGGCTTAAGCGGTTGTGTTCAGATGTCAGATTTAATATAGGTAAAATTATAATTTATTATGACAGTAAGAGTGTGGTTTGTTTGGCAAAAAATGATACTTACCATGCCAGGACAAAAAACATTGATGTGCAATATCACTTTGTTAATGACATAGTGAAAGATGGAAAGGTAAATCTGAAAAAGGTAGACACTAGAAAATTTGCAGATGCATTGACAAAACCTGTGAGCACAGCTAAGTTCAAATGGTGTACAAATTTGATGGGTCTTGGCACCCATGGTTCTCAGTGATGTCTGAACGTGATTGGTAGTCCATTGAATTTCTTGTCCAGTGGGAGTTTGTTGGATTTTGTGCCTTGAATTCACTTGATGTGATTATCTTTGTTCTGATCTAGATATGTTTAAATTGGTTTTCTCTATTGTACTTTTTAGTGTAATCTAATTGTAGTAAGGCCAATGGAGATCATGTCAATGTGACTTGGTTGGTTGGAAAGTGTTATGCCGATGCAAGGAGGTAGGCTTATGGAGATCATGTCGGTGTGACTTGGGTGGTCGGAAAGTGTTTTATCGATGCAAGGAGTCAGGCCGATGGAGATCATGTTGGTTTGACTTGGTTGGTTGGAGAGTGTTATGCCGATGCAAGGGGTCAGGCCAATGATTTCTTGTCGGTCTAAGTTCATGGGAGTTGTGCTGATGAGTGTTTGGAGGCCATGGGTGGTCAAACAGGTCAGTGACCAAAATTTTCTCTCATGGACAATTAAAGGAGTTGAGCTCTTGTAGTTTAATGCCTAACGACTCATGATCCAGACAAATGTGTGATAATGTAATCCGATGAACACACATTGGTCGATGGTTAGGCTCCTCGACAGTTGAACTGTACTTGTTGGAGATC
This sequence comes from Cryptomeria japonica, assembly GCF_030272615.1. NCBI lineage: Eukaryota > Viridiplantae > Streptophyta > Pinopsida > Cupressales > Cupressaceae > Cryptomeria > Cryptomeria japonica. The sequence continues at coordinate 4,109,144 of NC_081408.1, read as the reverse complement.
GATAGGAACTCATTGTGCACAGTGATACATGGGTGCTCCGTGTGGTTGTTATCTTGTTGATTGAATGACTGTAATGGTTTGTCTTGTGAGCTTGATCTGAAAGTCTAAGAACAAGTACCTGTGAAGGAGGAATCATAAAATTTGTTGTAATTTTTTGTATACTGTGAATAAAGTGATCTTTCTTTGGTGGTGGGTTTTTCTCCCATAATGGTTTTCCCACATAAATCTAGTGTCCATAATCTGTTATAATTGTGTGTTTAGTATGTTTATTCATTAGTGCACATCTTGATGATTTATGATTTTAATTTAAAGACACATTTTCTTAATTCCCCTCTAAATTGACGTTAGGAGAGCTTTTCAGTACTAAGCTTTCCTTACATTCCTTACTTGTTTCATCTTTCTACATTCTTTGAAAAACTTTGTCCACTACTAGTTGCAGAAACTAACTCTCTTCGGCTCTTGTTTCTGTATCTAGATCAATCTCTTACATTTGAGAATCCTCTTGTTACATCTCATACTTTGGATTGTTTGCTAGGTGATTGGCTATTTGATCCATTTGATGGCCTTTATGTACAACACCTTTCTTGCCTTTTTATTTGAGGTGTCTTGAAGGATTCCTCTCAAATGAAAAAGTCTTCTCTCAATCCTTTGTGTTTAATTTGCCTTTTGGGGATGTTATCAATTAATCACATAGGAAGATGTCCTGATATAGCCCTAGATGAACTTTCTTGTCCACTAGAGGTTTTCTCTTCTTCATCATTATGTTCTTGGCGAATCTCCTCCTCTTAGTGAATATTAAAAATTCTAATACAGGCAAAGCTACATTATAATTTTGTAAACTCCAAATTGGTCATTGTCAAAGCTTTGCAGGAACCCTCCTAGCAGTTTCTTTATTGTCATTACTATTAGTTTAGTTAAAGATTTGGAGAAATCACTCTTCAACTATAACTAGAAGCATCATTAAACATTTTCTCACAAAATAGATGGCGAAGAAATACATGCTTGTGCTCTTGTTATTGCCCATGGCTACTTCTGCTTTTGCTTCTGGTAAAATGCATTCTTATTCAAAATTTATTTATTTTCTGAAATATAGAATAAATTTACTAATTTGGAATTTGTTGGTAATTACAAGAGTCCATGGACTATGACGAAAATGGGTTCTGTGGATTTTTTAGCGGTGGATATCATGGGATGTGCGATCTTGCCACGCATGGTTGTGACGATACCCGCAATTCCTATGATCATGCTTCATATGGAAAATGCAAGTTTACTTTTGATCTGTTACAATCCATGTTAGAATTTCCTTATAATCGCTCTTATCAGTTGTAATAAATAAACATCCAATAAAACTACTCTTATCAATAGTAATAAATATTAGAAGAAAATTACATTGAAATGATTTATTTTAAAAAGAATTTGTTGTAAGATTAGAATAATAGAAGGAGATGAGTGGAAGACTATACTCAAGATAAATGAAAGACTATTGTAAGTTTTTGTTGTTGTAATGTACAATTGAGCTTTGTGTTTTGTAATGTGGGTTTTCTTGTTTTCTTAAATCTCAAATTTATATGTGCATCTAATCTATAATTGTTTAAGGGTTTTTAAGAAATTTTTGCATTCACTCTCCTATTTAGTTAGCGTTGGAAGCTTTATTTCACACTTAGCATCCTTTTAGTTAATCTGAAAGCCTGGCTAGCTTCATTATCTTTGTTGGGTAGAAGGGTTTTTTGTGCTGGTTTTGTTTCTTTAGTAGTTTATAGAGAAAAATATTCTATAACCATGTTGTAGTTGTGAGATGGAAAGAAAATCCAACATGATTGAGATGGATAAGTTTACTAGAGAAAATTTTGAGTTGTTGAAACTCAAAATGGAGAATATGTTTGTGGATAGAGATCTATGGGCTATCGTTTCTTCAACAAAAACCCTTAAGATATGTCATAAGTAGATTGAGATACAATAGATTAGAAAGAGAAGGGTTTTCTAAGACTCTCTTTGGTTGATTCAGTGCTCCTGAATGTCCATGAATAGAAGACTTCAATTGAACTTTGGAGGAAACTTGGATATATTTTTTAGGGGAAATCGTAGGTACAAAAGTTGGTTATGAGAAAGAATTTATGTTCTATAAATATGGAGGAAGGATAATTCGTTACAAATCACTTGAATCCTTTCAACATGATTGTTGCCCAAATAGGTTCTATTAGTGTGAAGATTGATTACTAAGACAACTGCATGTTCTCCTATTATGATCTGTGTTGTACTCATGGGATCACCTTGTTATGGCCATTTGAAGCACATAAATCACTTTCAACATGGAGGATGTGGTTGCTTCATTGTTTCTCTAATGAAATGTAAAGTAAATAATTTGAAATGTAGAAAAATGGAGAAAAGGAAAGAAGGATGAGATTACCAAGTCTAAGTCTCTAGGGAGATTTAAGTCTCTTGGAAGAAATTCAGAGGAAAAATGTTGAGACAATGATAAATTTGGTTATTTCTAAATAGAGTGCAAGGAGGAAAAAAAATATGTTCGAGATTTTTTGATATTTATTCTTCTAAGATATATTGTTGTCATTGATGTTAACATATTCCTGTGTTTTTCTCCGGTGTGTTTGGGAAGATCTTATGATCTGGTTTTGCAGCTTTATTTTCTTTATTGGTGATTTGTAGCGCTCGATATTTCCTCTACTATATTCTGGTGTGATTTGATATTGAGCTAAAATTTTGGGATATTGTTTGGGATCGTCTTGTGTATCTTTGTTTTAGATGGATCGTGATTTGGTGTTGCACAAGTTATCTTTCTTTGTGACAGTTGCTGATTGGTTGTGTTCTTGAGCTTTCAAATGTTGATCGATGAAGATTTCATAAGTGGTGTTGGTGCAGCTATTGATGATTCTCTAACATTCTTTCTGGTGTTTCATAATTGTTTCCTATTTATTTTGATGATCCACATTGATCGTTGTGCAACTTTTTGGTGGTTTTCATGAACCTGTGTTGATTTTCATATTATGCGATATTTTTGGTGGTGTAGCGTGTTGTAGTTGATCTTGGCGCGATTTCTAATGGAATTAAGCATTTCAGAATTTAAATTTGGTCCATGTTATGTCATGCAAATCATTATATTGGTTCGATGGTCGATCTTTGTATCATGTGATGTATTTTGTAATTATGGATTGAGGGTTTAGCCGACCTTGTTGTCAAGGTTGATGATGCATATAAATAAGTGATATTGCCATGTAATTTGTGTGTTGTGGTTGTGTCTGCATTATCAAAGAGTGGTGTATGTGCGAACAATTATTCATTCTTCAACATTATGATTGAGTAGAGATTGGTGTTGCAGAGAAGATAATTGTGCTTAACTGGAACTGTCATCAGGAATTTGCAAATGCTATTATTGCAGTTCATTTCTTCTAGGATTGTAGTCCGAATCTTGTTGTAAGTCAGTGAGGCTTCCCTAAGGGTTGTATCCTTCTGGGCCATTATCCTTTGAGTAGTGAGCTCTAGGCAGTGTTCCTGAATGCATGCACATTCCCCATTGTAATATTTTCACATACTACTACAGAGTATCATCTTACCGTGGCTAGGTTCCCACTGCGGTTTTTCCCTTATCCAGATTTTCCATGTCAAACTCTTGGTGTTGTGTGTTTCTCTTTTAATTTGTTTATCTTGAATATTATTGCAGTTAAAGATCTAGATTCAGTGAAGAATAATTCCACCCCCCCTCTTAGTCTTCCCTCAATTACAAATAATCTAATATATGAATAATAAAAGTCATTGACATGTGGTGCTTTCAAACTCTACCTATATCATATGATATATCTAATCTACTTCACAAATTATTCACAAGGTAGATAGGATGTTGTATCTTTGCTCATAGTTTACCACATATATTCGTTCATAACCTTCTTCACTGCACTTTTAACACACATTATAGGATGAAACTAATTGGAAATATATATACATTCCATTATATTATTAACACCTTCATGTCGACCTTCAATCAATTTGTATTATCTGCAATTCACTATTTTACCCAAGAATGAAACTTTAACTTGAAACATGTAACATGTGGTTTTGGCTCAACCATAAATCAAATGTGTTAATACACGAGTAAGAACACACTATGCATTTCCTATCAAAAACTCAACTCGTCCCATTTTACATTCACACACTTCCTCCAGCTATCACACATTTTCTTTCTTTATTGCATCCAATAGGAAGCTCTTACACAATCAACATAATGTGCACTTTGCCACTTGTAATTTGCTATCATTTAAGAAAAATCCTCTAAAACTAGAATATCATATACTTTTTATGTAGTGCTATTTAATATCCAGACTACAAGCCAAAGAAACCATATGCGATAGGATGCGATACCAAAAACAATGATAATGTAACTTGGTATAGTTAACTCCCTTGAACAATGAACCTTGGAAACTTGATAGAGATACTCCTAGAATTTTAAAAATACATTTGACATTCAAGAATCACCAATTTTAGTATGAAGACCCTGTTTTGGATTCTATTATGAGAGTATCTATCCAACATAATATATCCAACAATATTCAAACATTTCACTTATGCTTCATCAACATGGATAATTCTTGATATATTCCTTGAACTCTGTAATTTAACTAATAATTTATGACACAATCCATAATTGGCTAGGTTCTTGGATTATTTTCCTTTCAAAACGAGATAATATTTACGAAATACACTACAAGAATAAAGTAAATTTGTTCATTTTTTAATTTGTTTTCTTAAAATGATAACATTAGTGATTCATTTTAGATCAATTCCTTATGAAGGCCATAGAGTTCGATTAAAGCCTAACATTGACACTTTATTAACAAATATCTTTCAAAATCCTTGGGCTAAACAAGATCGATGCATTATATTAATCTCCGCATTACGAATTTTATTGTAGGTCTTCTTAAGATCCTTGAAACCACATTGAAGCCCTTATATTATAATTAAAGAAATTTAATCTTCCCCTTAGAAAGAAGCATAGACCAGAACACACACCATGATTACTCACTGAGATGAAATACAAGAAACTTGTTCATTATATTTCATAAAGATATAAACATAATGCTATCTAAACAAGTATACAAAAAATATTTTAAAATCCATTGCATTATCTAATTTTGAAAATTTTGTTTGTATCTTTGTGCTATAAGCAACTAGCAATGACACAATACAAAAACTGTTCTCCAAAATTCAAAAGTTCAAGAAGGTACAATGGCTCTAATTTCCCTTTTATAAGAACAAGGGAGCATTACTAAGAATTTCCTTTTATAATAACAAGTGAGAAATACTAAGAAGGTACAAGAGTCTCCTTTGCTGGAGTAATTTTAGGATATTTATGTAATAATTTATTAAGTAAGTCCTTTAATTTCTTTTTCACTTAAGATAAACCTAGGTGCTATTTATTATGTAGAGTTTGGTTTTCTAAGATTAGTTATAGATGTAGCTGAGCTTAATTTAGCTCCTAATTTGCATTTCTTTAGTTCACTTAATTTTAGAATTAGGGTTTGAATATAGGCTTTCATTCAACCTTTATAAGGATTCATTCATTCATTGCAATTGTATATTTTGTGCTGATTTTGTTTCTTTGATAGTTTATAGAGAAAAATGTTCTATAACATTGTTGTAGTTGTGAGATGGAAAAAAAATCCAACATGATTGAGATGGGAAAGTTTACTAGAGAAAAATTTGAGTTTTTGAAACTCAACATGGATAATATGTTTGTGGATAGAGATCTATGGGCTATCGTTTCTTCAACAAAATCCCTTAAGATATGTCATAAGTAGATTGAGATACAATATATTAAAAAGAGAAGAGTTTGCTAAGACTCTATTTGGTTGATTCAGTGCTCCTGAATGTCCATGAATAGAAGACTTCAATTAAACTTTGGAGGAAACTTGGAGATATTTTTTAGGGGAAATTTTAGGTATATAAATTGGTTATGAGAAAGAGGTTATGTTCTATAAATACAGAGGAAGGATAATTCATTTCAAATCACTTGATTCCTTTCAACATGATTGTTTCCCAAATGGGTTCTATTAGTGTGAAAATTGATTACTGAGACAAGTGCATGTTCTCCTATTACGATCTGTGTTGTACTCATGGGATCACCTTGTTATGGCCATTTGAAGCACACAAATCACTTTCAAAATGGAGGATGCGGTTGCTTCATTGTTTCTCTAATAAAATGTAAAGTAAATAATCTGAAATGTAGAAAAATGGAGAAAAGGAAAGAAGGATGAGATTACCAAGTCTAAGTCTCTAGGGAGATTTAAGTCTCTTGGAAGAAATTCAGAGGAAAAATGTTGGGACAATGATAAATATGGTTATTTCTAAATAGAGTGCCAGGAGGAAAAAAAATATGTTGGAGATTTTTTGACATTCCTTCTTATAGGATATGTTGTTGTCATTGATGTTAACATATTCCCGTGTTTTGCTCTGGTGTGTTTGGGAATATCTTATGATCCGGTTTTGCATTTTTATTTTCTTTATTGGTGCTTTGCAGAGCTCGGTATTTCCTCCAATATATTCCGGTGTGATCTGATATTGAGTTGACATTTTTGGATATTGTTTGGGATAGTCTTGTGTATCTTCATTTTTGATATTTAACTTATACTTCCTCTTGATTAATAGAAGGGAGATATCACTCTCAACTTCTACTTCAAATACTCAAATAGTTCCATTGGAAAGGGTTTATTGAAGATACCTACAATTTTCTCTTTAGATTCAATACACTACATTTTCACTTCCTCATTTACAATTTTTTCTCTCATAAATTGATATTGATTGATATTTGTCTTTTACTTCAATGGATTACGTGATTCTTGGAAACATTTTAAATTTCGCTTGTAGTGTCACAAAGAGTTAAGATATACTAATCATACTCAAATTTTATATCCTTGAAAGTTTGCTTCATGTAAATTGCTTTAGTGCAAAATGACACTACTACATCATAATCATCTTCTACTATAGATAGGGACACATATTACTACTTCTTCATCAACCGTGATGTAAAAATATCTCCAAGAAATAATGCACTGCTACAACTAATTTTCCTATTATCAACACTTCCAAATTTTTCTTCATATGTATATGTTGTAAAGTTGAAATTCTTTCTCCTTAGATACCATAGACCCTTATCCATAGTATCTTTCAAGTATCTAAAAAAAATGATTACCTTCATACTATTTTCATTAGGTAGGGGTTTAAATATTTAAACCATACATACTTCTTGCATAATATGTTAGAGTCTACAAGTAGTCACATACAAAAAACTTCTAATCATTGACCTAAATAAATTTTGGTTTGTTGTGGAAGACTCTCATCTTTACTCAAATCACACTATATAACCATAGGAATGAAGATTAATTTGTAATTAAGTCCATGTTGAACTTCTTCAACATTTATTTGATATACTTGATTTTTGATATGGAAATACCTTTATGTAAGCAACCAAGATCAAAGAGACCACAAGATAGAACAATGATTAGAGAGATAAAATGTGACAAAAATAAACTGTATTCCTATCAATAATGTCAAAAGAGATCAATTAGATCAATAATTAATACATACAATATAGATGAGCCTGCTTATATAGGAAAGGCTATATGGATATGTGAGCACACAAACATGACATGTGGGTCAATAAGAAAAAATGATAGGTAGGGATAAGTAGGGCTAGGTAGGAGAAAGAATATAATATTCCACATGAGGTGGATCGCCCACTGAATGTGGAATGTAACAACAAGATAAGACCACAAAAGGTGTAAATTCTCCTACACACATTATCCCAATGTGGCACAAACACCCAAGTGTCTCATATACAAACTAATATGATATGAATGTACCTAAGTAAACTTAAGTAAAGTGAAATTATATCCAAGATGAATAAATAATTACACCAACAGTATGCAAAGTGCAGATTCATAGACAACTAAAATCCTTCTATTTGTTCAATATATACTTCGACTTCCAAGTCACCATTAAGAAGTGCTAGCTTAACACATGCATCTGATATACTTCAAAAAAATTGAAAGGAGATAATGGTAGAAACATCTTGATTGCTTCCAATTTGGCTGATAGAGAAAAAAATTCTTCAAAATAAATACTTCCAAATGTGCATAGCCTTTGTAGACTAGTCTAGCCTTATTTCTAATAAATTTTCATTCACTAAATTTTATACTAAAAACTCATTTTACACAAATAAAATTCTTGTCCTTTGGCCTTGGAACTAGTTCTTAAGTCTCATTCTTCTCAATATAATTTAGTTCTTCTTCCAATGCTTCAATATAATTCTCAAATTTGCTAGCCTCTACAAAATTCTTTGGCTCAATTTTACATAGAAAATAAAAATTTACCTATTCATTTACCCCTGTTTGACCTTCTAGTTTGGACACTTGCATCTTTATCACCAAGAATATGACTCTGATAATGGTCTCTTTGAACATACTTTGTAAGGGTTTCTTTTACTATTATTTCTTCACTTTTAATTTCTTCTTCACTAATGTTGTATGACCCATTTCAATTGCTATTATAATCATTTTATGTTACTCTATAGTGCAATGCTTCATTGGTTTTCACATTATCAATTTCAACAATCTTTTATTTTTTATTATAACAAATGTATGAATTACTTTTTGTTGTATATAACCAAAAGATATGCCTTCAGACATTATAAATTTGATTGTGCCATAAATCTGATTTTATACCATATAAATAAACATTTTGAACTTCTCAAAATATTTATGTTTTTGTTTTAAGAAAGTGACCGATTACATGGACAAGAAAAATCATCAAGAAACTACCTTTCACCTTGAAAGTTCTTTATCCTTATTGTTTTGTATGAACCAAACACAATAGCTTGTTAGTATCTAATACTCATTTGTTAGAAATCTTGCTCTAGTCTATTGTTCTTTATGAAATTCCTTGCAAAGAATGCATGGAGTATTTACAATTTGATGCATGTAGACTTGTTTTTGCTCATTTGGGATTGATATTCAAAAGATGATCAAATTTATGTGACCCATCCTTATGCGCGATAATCAACTTTAATGAAAATTTTGTCCTAATAAGATATTTCTTTCAATTGATCTTAATGAGTTTGGTGAGTTGGGTAATGAGATTCATAAATCTAAACATGCATATTAAGAATCAAATCTATTCAAACCAACTCAATTTGGGAATCATGGACCCTTTTGAGTTCCATGGACCCTTTTGAGAACCATGGACCAATGTAGATGCCATTTTTTGTAAAGGTGATTGAATAGAACTCCCAAATTTTGAGAGATTGTTAGTGTTGTCCTTCTCTTTTCATCCTTGATCTTGATTTTTGTACATCACTATTGGAGGTTGGCCTCAATGTGAAAATACCTTGATAATCCTATCATTAAGGTATCATATATAATTTATTTTTATGTAAGCACATATCTAGCAATTTTATTCAAGAGTCTTAAATTCCTTAATTCAAGAACATATCTAAGTACAAGGAACATCAAGCTACAACTAATCTTCAAGTGTGTTTTCATGATGGATTTTGTTATGATTATCATGTTATGATTTTGCTATGGTCATCTTGATCAAGAAGTCAAATTTTTAGATTATGAAAACACCTTAAAATATATGGTTCTTAGCACACTTGATTGACAGTTTTAGCTGAATTTCAAATCTATACCTTTGAGTCAAATGGAAATTTTGCATCTATCAATTTATGTTGTATATTGTCAATTTTGAAATATTTTACATAGTCTTTACACATTGACATCAAATAAAATCAAACACAATAAAAAGAAAAAGTCATACATAACATCCAACTCTCTCCTTTGGGAATGAAGTTGGATCTTGGTGGATATTTCCTACAATGATTTATATTGATTTGGGGTCTTAGTTTATATTGACCTTGTTTCAATTCATTTTATATATGTATATATACACACACATGCACTTGTGTGTGGATAACACTATCAAGATCCAATCTCTTTTGTTTCCTTTTCTACAAACCATGTCTAGCAATCTTTTTGAAAATACCCGAATGATTCATAAACCATTCTAGAAGTAGCGAGGGAGAAAATAAAATCATTTAAAATTTGTTTCATGGATGAAGCTACGAAGGGTATAGAGAATATATAAAATGGATAAAAATATGAGTATGCATGTGATGATCTTATTAACTCAACAAAAGTAATACTTTTCCTCAAAGAAGGGAAAGTTATTGAGTAATCAAATAGCATTGAGGAAGAAAGGTGTCAAGCAATTGATTCATCCACTAGGATAAACATGTAAGGAGAAGTTCATAGGGATCCAAAACATAAATATCATATTTTATTTGAAAGTGCTAATGATGTTAAACAAGATAACCTTAAAGATATGATTTCCAATGGGGATGGTGATGCCACTAGTCATTTTTTGTATCCAAGTGCTTCTCTCTACAATGACTACAAAAATCTATCTCACTGTTAGAGATAGTAAAAGACATCTATGTAACCATAGATCATACTCATGAACCTCGAAGAGCTCACATAATTTACATAATGGCTAGAGATACCAATTTTGCATAATGTTTTTGTATTTGCTTGATATAACTATTGTGTTTCATGATAGATGCACAAGGATCTATAAAGGAGCTCAATTAGAAATTAGTATTATTGACCATGGTGTTAGCACAACCAATAACAAGTGAATCAAGGATGAATCACCTCTCTTGAAAAGTGATGTAATCACTCCAAGGGTTTCTTGCAAGCTAGGCCTTATCCATCCAAGTTAGGTCAATTTACCTATGTGGCCCTTGTTGAAAGGGGATTTGTATCTTAAAATTTAGTTTTAAGCATAATATCTTACTCGCAAAAATAATGAATTACAAAAGACAATGATTTAGATTTCAATAGAATAAAAAATTTAATAAAGATGTTTCTCAAACAACCGTTCTAACAACACTAAATGCATTCACACATTCATCTTGCAATATTGTGACAAAGCACAACTACAAGAGTTAATATTTGAAAATTTTAATTTAATTAACATTATCTTTTATGTGTAGATATTAAATTTTATCTTATCAACATATTTATTATGTAAATTTACGTATTCATTCACCTTTGTTTGACCTTCTAGTTTGAACCTTGGTAGTGCCTTCACCAACGAAGTGTTCTAACCGCGACACTACATGTTCGAAGATAAAGTTAGACTAAATATTATAAAACCAATAATGCATAGATATCGAATGACATATGCATTCATCTTGATTATTTGAGAATACCCACACACTTCAATTTTTATTCAACTCCTTTATCTCACCAAATTTTGCCTACATTTTCATTAACGCTAGATCATCAATACTCAAAGCAAGATAGCTGCCAAAATTCTAATACATTTTCATTTACGAAGTTAGAGTTGGTAATTTTTGGGATTTTTATTGTCATTAAGTTGTCTCAACCATATAATCCTAATATGTTGAATAAATTAATTAATTTTTGCATATATTATTATATCTCATGTTTCTAACTTCTTAATGTCATGTCATATTTTTGGGACCTCTTGCTAAGGTGGCATCCTATATGGAAGGTGAGACTATACCATTGATTCTTATAATATAGGAAGTTTGTGATCACTTTGGAGTTCCTAATTTTTAGGGGACTAGTTTCATAAGATGCTATGTTGGGACTATGACAAGTTTCCATTGTGACTGTGATAGGTACTAGTTTAGCAGACGATTCATGAGTAGTAGATGTTTAACAACTGCAATTTATGGTCGAGTTCACTTTTGAGAAGAGGTTAAGTAAAGAAGGTGCATAATCCTTTTTATGGTAGTTTCTATGTTGAACATGCATTGCATTAGGAAATATGAATATTTTGGATGAGATAGGTATTAGTTCTTTAAAATTTTCTACGTGCAATGTGTCATAGGAATGGAAAGTAAGTTTTTGACACCACTTACCTCTTAGGAATTGAAGATAGTTTTGGAAAGCATGGAATCCTACCTCTTCATGCTTAGATCTATAAGTATGTTTGCGTCTTAGGTTATTTTATGAGATACTATCAAAATTTCTCCTAAATTATCTATTGCTATATCTAATGTTGAAGAGAATTGGCTCTATAATTTTCGTATTGTAACTTTTTGTCGTTGTAATGTACAATTAAGCTTTGTGTTTTGTAATGTGGGTTGTCTTGTTTTCTTAAATCTCAAATTTATATGTGCATCTAATCTATAACTGTTTAAGGGTTTATAATAACATTTTGCATTCACTCTCCTGTTTAATGAGCATTAGAAGCATTAGTTTACACTTAGCATCCTTTTAGTTAATCTAAAAGTCTGTCTAGCTTCATTACCTTTTTTGGGTAGAAGGGTTTTTTGTGCTGATTTTGTTTCTTTGGTAGTTTATATAGAAAAATGTTCTATAACCTTTTTTTAGTTGTGAGATGGAAAGAAAATAAAACATGATTGAGATGGAGAAGTTTACTACAAAAAATTTTGAGTTTTCGAAAGTCAACATGGAGAATATGCTTGTGGATAGATATCTATGGGCTATGGATTCTTTGACAAAAACCCTTAAGATATGTCATAAGTAGATTGGGATACAATATATTATAAAGAGAAGGGTTTGATAGGACTCTATTTGGCTGAGTTAGTGCTCCTGAATGTCCATGAATAGAAAACTATAATTGAACTTTGGAAGAAACTTGGAGATATTTATTAGGGAAAATCCTAGTTATATAAGTTGTTTATGATAAAAAGGTTATGTTCTATAAGATGGAGGAAGAATAATTAGTTACAAATCACTTGAATCCTTTCAACATGATTGTTTCCTAACTAGGTTCTATTAGTGTGAAGATTGATTACTGAGACAAGTGAGTGTGCTCCTATTATGTTCTTTGTTGGACTCATGGGATCACCTTGTTATGGCCATTTGAAGCATAGAATTCAATTTCAAAAGGGAGGATGTTGTTGCTTCATCGTTTCTCTGATAAAATGTAAAGTAAATATTTTGATACGACTAAGGAGGCCCTAGTTGCTCATGGTAGAACAATGGAGAAAGTAAAGAAGGATGAGATTTCCAAGTCTAAGTCTCTAGGGAGGTTAAAGTCTCTTGGATGAAATTCAAAAGAAAAATGTTGGGACAATGATAAATTTGGTTATTTCTAAACATAGTGCAAGGAGGAAAAAAATAAAAGGTAAAGGTTTTCTCTAATTATATCTCTATAAACTCCTCTCAAGATGATGTCATTTCTTTTGTTGCAACCTTGTCAATGCATACATAATTTTTTTTTATGGTTGATAGACTCAGGTTCCTCTATCGACATGACCTCTCAAGAGATTGATTCTTGACATATGAAGAGTACAATGGTGGGAATGAAAATTGGGTGAGGACTCTCATCTAAATATTATTGTCCATGGAAGAGTTAAAATCATATTCCTTGATGGTAGACTAAAGGAGATTGATGGTGTTCCCTAGTTTGGAATGAAATGTTATTTAAATGAGTACATTGAATGATGTGGTTTTGAGATTGTTTCCTTAAACAAAGGATGCAATGTCGCAAGAGGAGCTATGGTATTAGTAAAGGGTGTTTCACTAGATGTGTGAAATGGCATAGTTCTTCCTGTTGGTGTTTTTCAACTAATTTCTCTTAAAACCTTCTAAAGGATAGCCACTTCTTATTCTTAAGTATTTTTAGGCTAGTTGCCAATGGACAAGGTTTAACCGTATGACCAATGCCTAATGCATTTTTGGTCTTGCAAACCAAGGGGTTAGACCTATTACATACCACTTGATCCCAACACTTCTAATGGTATTTCCTCAGCAAAACTATTCTCTATAATTTAACTAAGAATTTATGACACAATCCATATTTGGCTAGGTTCTTGGATTATTTTCCTTTCAAAATGAGAGAATATTTAAACCCTAAGTACAATATGAGCATAAAGTGAATTTGTTCATTTTTTATTTAATTTTTTAAAAAATGCTAACATTAGTGATTCATTTTAAATCAATGCCTTATGAGGGCCATAGAGTCTAATATAATACTAACATTGAAACTTTCTTCACAAATATCTTTAAAAATAATTGGTCTAAACAAGATTGATGCATTACATTAATCTCCCCATTGTAGGTTCTTCCTAAGATCCTTGAAACCAAATTGAAACCCTTATATTATAATTAAAGCAATTTCATCTTCCCCTTAGAAAGAAGCATAAACAAGAACACGTACCATGATTACTCACTACGATGAAATACAAGAAACTTTTTCATTATATTTCACAAAGATCTAAACATAATGCCATGTAGACAACTACACAAATATGTTTTAAATTCCACTGTATCATCAAATTTTGAACATTTTCTTTACTATAAAGAATTTTTTTATTTCTATCTTTGTTCTATATGCACCTAGCTATGACACAATACAAAACTTGGTCTCTGAAATTCAAAAGTTTAGCAAGGTACAATAACTCTAATTTTCCTTTTATAAGAATTGGCCCAGGCATGACTAATCTAAGTTTCCTTTAATAAGAACAAATGAGCGATACTAAGAAGGTGTACGAGTTCCTTTGTTGGAGTAATTTTAGGATAAGTATCTAATTATTTATTAAGTTGGTCCTTTATTATTTTTTCACTTAAGCTAAACCTAGGTGTTGTTTATTATCTAGAGTTTGCTTTTATAAGATTAGTTATAGATGTAGTTGAGCTTAATTTAGCTCTTAATTTGCATTGCTTCAGTTCACCTAATTTTAGCATTAGGGTTTGTACATAGACCCTCATTCAACTTTTATAAGGATTCATTCATTCATTGTAATTTTATCTTCAATCTTTCTTTGTGCATAGTATAGAATTCTCTAATTATTATAGAGCATATGATGTTTGCTTCATCTCTTTTGCATTATAAGTGTTTTTCTTGCAGATGAATATATGATCCCATGATTAATAATCAACTTCTACATGGTATCAAAGTATATTATCTTTCCTTGAAATTTTTTGTGTGATAGGTGTTTGGTTTGCAAATAAATATTGGTTCCTATGGTTGATCATCAATTCTTAGATGGTATTAGAGCACATTTGTCATGCACACATTCTTGAGGGATCCAACCTTGGGTGAATTTTCTATGAGTTTTGGGCTCAAATAGAGGTAGCCATTACATCTACAACATCAAAAGAGCCTAAGATCTACTATCATTTCAAAAAAGTTCGAGCAACTGAAAAATTGACTCAAATTTGTTAACGGAATGAAAGTAAAGGTAAAATGTGTGCGTAGCTAAAAAAATTGGGTACTTTGGAATGAAATGAAAATCATTGGATTGCACTCAAAACGCTCGAGAACCCTAAGATCATCTATCAAATCATCAAAATCTAAGATTAGCACAATTTTTGATAAAAAAGAATATTTTTCCACGAAAGTATAAATTTGTATGAATTTTCTACATCAGCAACAAAACTTTTGAAAAAAATAAGGAATTTTTTTTCATCACTCCATTTGCAGATTTTTTATTAAAATTCTTTGACATTTATGCATCAAAAGGAGGTGTTGATTTTTCAATTCAAAAAGGAAAAACATCGCATCAAAAAAAGTACATACTAGCTTGTACCAGGTCTACACCAATAGGTACATCACTAACATAAAATTTTTTTGGAGATTCTTTGGGTCACCCACTAAATTTGGCACCACCCTACATTTAGTTTAGTTTCTTTTTTTCTTTTAAACTCTTCGAACCTTCAAATAACTAGTCTCATTTTTTTGGCCATAAATTCATCATATGCAATCAAAATCTAGCTAACAAGATATCATTAGAAAGATTATTCTAGTGGGAATCTGATTATGTAAGTGTTTTTATTAGATTCTGCACCAATTTTTCATATCAAGTCTCCAATGTTACCCTTCATTTTTTTGCTTTCGGGGCCACAACTTGGGCAAACGATTGAATTTCATACATTGTCATAAATATCTCAAAGTTCTCTATTTAGATATGTAGTCAATTTTTCATTGATCTCAATTTATTTCATTTATCATTTTTGTGATTTATTAGCTTATAAAAGTGCAATGGGGTTCATTTTTCTTGTTGTGGGGGGTAGAATCATCACTTTTTAGATTTCTATATTTCTATAACCCTAGCCTAATGACATATCCTTCTATTTAGAAACTCACCCCTCATAACTATGATAGCTAGAAGACTACAATAACTAGATTTATTTGATCTAGGAGTTTATTGTCCTGTTTAGATCAAAACTAGCCTAACTTGACTAGTGAACTTGAGATCATTCTGCATAAGAACAAGATAGATTAGGCTATAGGTTTGATTGATCTACACATTTAAGACAATCTCTAGTTTTATATTAATTCATGTACCACTCCTAGGACAATGTTGCTCAAATTTGAGAATTTTTTTTGGGGTATTAATGAGTTTCATGCACTTCACCTTGAGACATATTTGACATCATTGACACATGATTGATTTCCTTCAATTTAGGACTTTTAAGAGAAGTTGAAATTCATCTAATCGTAGTTACATGGTTGTGGCAAGTAGAAATAATTGCAACGAGTGTATCTTTTTTATTTTATGCAAGCATTGAGGCTAATTTTAGTTCTTTGCTCCATAATCTATTTCACCATGAATGCTTTGGGTATTGCATTCACTATGCTTTCATTTGAGGTTTTTTGAGAGTTCTTGACATGGGAGCAAGCCAAACTATCATAGCTTGATTTAGTTTTTGGTTATAAATCTCAAGCCTAGGTTGTTCAGAATCCTACATCTACAAAAAAAATAGAATAACAAAAAAAACAAAAATAGTGGTACATAATCTACTTAGTCACCCTCAGCTTTAGAGTCTCATGGAAATGATTCAAATTGTTCCACCTCTTCCAAGAAGTCTTAATATAAGAAGGAAAAGCCTAAGTCTGCTTATTTTGAACTAAGCTAGGACTAACGAGCATTGGTGTTATGCAAGGAAAATTGATGAGTTGAAAGAATTTATTCGAAAGAATAATATTCAGTCACCTTCATTTAGTGAATCCTCTTTCACCACTCTAGGGTTTGTACATTCTAGGTCTTCATCTATGGTGTTGGGACCTATAAAATTTTGATGAATTTGGGAGGCCTATTTCTAATTTTTGTATCTTCTATCAAAGCACTACCTAATGGGACAGATCAATAAGGATTCATTTCAAGGAAGGACAACAAAACCCAGTTTGCATGCTCCCCTCATGCAAAAATTCCAAGTAAAGACAATTGGTTGGTGCATTGTGAGTGCCCCTGCGTGGTTCTCGAAGAGGCTCAAAAACCTTCAGGAAAAAGAAAATTGCAGGAGTTGCGTGACAGAGGAAAAGGACCCAGAGGGTTTTCAAGCAAAGGGCAAGGCGTAAACCATTTATCCCACATTGGTGGTGGGGAGGAGCGTTTTAGGATTTAAATGTAAAGCCACACACATTCATAGTGTCAAAGCTTATGGGATTTTGATTGGAGGTTAACTCAGTGACCCGGTGGACCCCATGTACGTGCACGCATCTTGAGGTAACCAAATCTTGTAGTGGAAAGACAAAATAACCAACGACAGATCTGAGATAGATCAATGGCGAGGTGTAATCCCAGGGCTAACCATGACTGTCGCTGTACCATAGTTGTGAAGTGCCCGCAATGAATACCCTCACGACAGGTGGCATCTAGGTGGGCTCAGAGCAAACCAGGAAGTGACACATGGCGGACCCGGTAGAGGGGGTGAGCGACAAAGACCAATTAGAGACCTCACAACTTAAAACCAGTCTCCAGTTCGCTAGCATAAAATACTAACACCGAAAAGACTAGAGACCTCACGAGCGAGCGGATCTGCAGATGATCCAACGGTGGTCGCTAGGTCGCGATGAGAAACCGCTAGTTGGTATATCCCTAACGACCCCACGACAAAGAAGAACTCCATTCCGACAATGAGTCTAGGCTGTGTTGAGGTGGTAGGATAGGGACCCTAGAGCCAATCGAGGGGTGCCATGTGGCAGAGCGCAAAAGGAGGAAATAGGAAAAAAAATAAAATTAATCATATAGTCCCAGCTATAGTGGAAAATTCAAAAATTTAAATGACTGTTGTGCATCCGAGAGATTAATGGTTGAGGGATTTATTTTTTTCCTGATATATAAGTATTATATATCATTGAAAATCTCTCAGAACGAGGAATCCATTTCTGCAGTCAAGTGTACCCCATGCCAAGTATTTTTGGGGTAGTAACCTTGGGATCTCAGAAGTTATTTCTTAGACAGGAAGATTAGATTTTCTGCAGGCCAAGTTGTGCAAAATAGTTAATGCTGAAAGATTAGGAAGGTGCCATTGTCAGAGAATGAAATCTAATTTTGTCCTCCCTTCCTTCTTATTCAAAGGTCTTCTCATTTTGTAGAGGTTCCATATTTTTGTGAGCAAGGCTCCTGAATCTCGGTTTCCATTTTCTGAGTTTTTTTCCAAATTTGTACAGTGAATGTTCCTTTTCAAGCAATAGAGTATCTTCTTGTTGTAGATGTTTTCAGTTGCAGGTCACATATATGTAAGGCATCTATACAGTTTATTGGATTGTCTCTAGGCCTTTTCTTATTTTCAATGAATCTAGTCTTCAAGGGAGTTTGGGTTTGTCCTCTCAAAGTGGGAGTGTAATAGCCGTTCTTAGGTACTTTTCAAGGAAGATTTTAAATTCTATGAGCAATCATTTTGGATTCAGGATAATGTCTGGATATGTATGATCCTCCATTTGAGTTTAGAATGTATTAATTTCAGGCATTGATACAGGGATATCTTTCTTAATAAATTGGATTTGCAATAGAGGTTTTCATTTTTAGTTTGATGTATGACTCCATGCCCTTGGATAAGGTACTGGTCTTGTAGATTCTGGGGATCCTCAGAGATTTTAAATATATAGTATCCATTTGCTTTCATGTTTGTAGTTTTAGATGTTCCATCTATCTCATGCTCCAATCTTGTTGAGATGTTAATGTAGATCTAGCCCATCTGCAGTAACCTCCTTGTTGTTGAGCCCTATGAGATTTATCTACTTTTATTGATGCCATATGTTTGTAACTGGTTGTATTCTATTGATTATACTTATGTGATTGATTTTGTGCTTCGGGGGACACTTGGAGTCATTCAACTTAGTCATATGTAGTACATTTCTCATTTTATTACATCTCTTTCTTTTACAAAAGGGGTTTTTCCCATGTGTTTTTCTCTTTTTCTCCATTTAGAGAGACCTCATTTGTGTGAATTGCATTGCATTTCATTGGTTTGTACATGAGTGACTCATCAAGCCTTGTTGTTAGGACTTATTCATGCATGCATTTTGCATTCATTATAATATATTTAGCTTATCCCTAAGTTAATCTTAAAGGAGGGTGTTGGAGTAATATTAAGATAATTATCTAATTATTTATTAATTAGGTCCTACAATTTATTTTTCACTTAAGCTAAACTTAGGTTCTTTTTATTATCTACAGTTTATTTTTCTAACATTAGTTTTAGATCTACTTGAGCTTATTTTAGGTCCTACTTTAGATTGCTTTATTTTTCCCAATTTCATATATTGTATCTCTTATGTATTAGGCGCATGAGATGGAATTTTTGTGTCAAAATTTAATAGATGTTTTTGATAAAGATAAATGAGTTTTACAAGAACCTGAAACCTAAAGTTTTACAATAGCCGACCAACACCCAAACTGACAAGAAACAACAAGTCAAGGGAGCAACCTAGAGAAGAAACAAAAATAAAGGAAACGCAGATAAACAAGCCAAACAAAAAGAAAAATCTCTCAGTTAAGAGAGAGCGCCAAATCCTTGTTCTTCTAGATGGAAATCCTATTGATTTCCTCTAGCTCCTCCATGTTGAATTTGGAGGCACCCTTGTTGTTGCTTTAGCTCCTGGTTCTGGAACTTGGTCTAGTGGTTTTGCTGTCTCCAACAACCATATCATCTCCTCCAATATTTTTCACTAGATTATTGTGATAGGATCTATAATCAACAAACATGGCATTAATCTTTTCAAGCCCCTCAATCTTGTTGTTCATGGCTTCTTTACTAATGTCAACTAGGTTCTTGAGGTTTTTCTTAATCTTAGCCATGGATTGCTCAACCTTATCAATCCTTTGTTCGTGAGTGCATTTCATCACCTCAACATTGTGGGAGAATTTTTGAGTCAAAATCATGAGTTTCTCTGGTTTGCTGGGTTCAGGGGAAGCAGTGAAAATATTAATTATTTCTTTAACCCCCATTTTGAGGGTGTCAATTTTGCGCTCGACCCACTTCCCACAACTCTCCTAGATTTTGGTAGCTTCCATGACCAGATTCATCAGACTACCAACCTTCTGATTTCCACAGCTCTCTTCTTTGGCTATGGTCCCCTATTTTTCTTTTTGGAGATCGATAGGGATGCCCAATTTAATCCCCTAGTATGTAATCTTCAGGCTGTGATTCGTAGCCGCTAGCTTTTTCTTTTTGGTGAGGGGCTCGGCCTTGGAGATCAGTTTGTTGTTGGTTTTGTATTTGCTAGCCACCCATCTGGGGAGATTCTTGTTGCCGAACGTCCCAGGAGTGACCATCATCTCCCCTTCATCCACTGGTTCATATTCAGGGTCATCAACAAGAACCCCACTTTCTTCCAGGTCCATTTTCGAGTTAGAGACATCTTGGACATCCATCTATAGGTCAATCTCAGCAAGAGGGGGTACAATTTCAAGGGATTTAGCATGCTCCCTGATAATGACAATAAGTCCCTCATGGAGAATAGGGTTGTTAGAGTTCTCCAGATGTTTATCTAGGCTATTTTATAGGGAGGAAGCCAGATAGAAGGGAACATAGATGATTTTACCGTGCTAAAAGTGATTTAAGATAGTGAAATGGTAGGAAAAGATGCTTGCATACTTGCCATCGAGGGTGATATACCTCATTATAAACTCATCCATGTCATCCCAAGGGTCCATGAGGTCTTTTCTGTTATAGCCGCCATCGACCATCTTGGTGACTTTGGAGCGCTCCTTGTCTTTGTGAAAGAAACTCGACAAGTCCTCCTACCCAGTTTTCCTATCCCTGTAAAATTTTCTTCCAGTCGTAGCCAGACTAGCGGCCGTCACCACCAAGGTTTTGTTAATCTGATAATCGGCACCATAAGCCCTGAGACTCCCTTTTTTCCAACCGTTAACAAAAGCTTCCGTAAGCTTTGGAGAGGGGCCATGAAGCCAGTCCAAGTAGGGGACGAGACCACCATCGACGACTTCTTGCCAGACATCTTTATTCTTCTTCCACTTCTTGCAAGTAGAGGGCTCTTGTCTATTCTTATCCCCTCCCATTATGCTCCTGGTTAGGAAATAGTAGGATATGGGGCTCACTAACACCAACTAGTCACAGAAAATGGGCCACACCCAAAGGATATCCAAACAATAGCAGAAAAACCACACAATGAGATAGGAAATCCAGTAGCTGAAGAGGTTTCTAGATCTTTGATTAGAGAAAACCAAAAATATTCATTTCCCCATCAACTCAGTCATGTCATGATGAGGGGTCATTGATTAATGTAGCAATCATTACGTTCTAGCTCACACAGATTTTTGAGGAAAGCATCCCTGCTACTCCACTAGTTGGTTGCCACATATCCCACCACCAGATTGGCTAGTAGATCTGCCACCTTAATGCCTTCCCCGTATATGTGCGAGATTTTGAAATCTGTCAGCTCATTAATTATATTTTGGTAGTCCTTGATCAGGCTGGCAATCGTCCAGCTAGGATCTGTGTGTCCACTCAGGCAGTTGGCAATGTTTAGTGAGTCGGAATCCAGCCAAACTTTAGTAAAGCCTTCTCTTTTAGCCATATGTAACCCAATGTGGGTAGCACTAGCTTCCGTGTATTGGTTAGTCTGGGTGCCCAGGGGGAGTGCCACTGCAGAAATGAGCATACCAGAGTAATTCCTAGCCACTCCCCCGCACCCGACTGGCCTAGGATTTCCTTTAGCTGCCCCATCCACATTGATTTTGATCCAGCCCATAGGCGGAGGATGCCATATAACATTTTGTCTGCATTGTTTGGTTTTGTGGACTGGGTTGGCAATATTCCAATCAATTTGCCACTGATTGATAGTATCCCAATCCTCTTAGAGAGTAGGCATGGGGGAGTCATTCTTTCTACTGGGGCAGGAGTGGAGAAAGTTCTTTTTGATAGCATTGTGAATTCTAGCAGCCACAAAAAAAGTAGGAGTTTCCAAATCCCTGAAGATTATTGTTTCTTTCTTTCTAGATGCCCTAGGCAATATGCAAAAGAGATAAATTCCAGAGAATACCTAAGGCTTGATTATTAGATGGGCATTTCCATTCAAACCACATTCACTGGGTAGTAATAGGGAAGACCCATGCAATGTTCCAGATGGTAAGGAAGTGATTCCAGATATCCTTGGCATAGGCGCAATGCAGTAGCAGATGGCTAGCATTTCCTCCATCTCTTTACAGAGAAAACATCTGTTAGAGAGAGGAATACCTCTTTTGCAAAGATTATCAATTGTAGAGATCTTGCCCTATATAAACAACCAGAAAAGATGTTAATTTTAGGAATTAGTTGTTCCAGATACCCACCCAATAGGGGGGGGAGAAGGATCTTGAGATGAACTTATAGGCATCAACAACTTTGAACTTCCTAGAAGAGGAGAAGTTCAAGAACACTTCATCCTCCCCTTGAGAGTGGGGGATGTGGATACAACTCAACCAAGGTTTCATAGGACTCAGATCATTATCAACAAAAGAGAGGTCCATCTAGTCTACATTTCTAATGTAATTGGCCACCCAGGCACCAATTTTTTTGAGGCATAATTCTTTGTAGGGGGGAGTGCAAACAAAGTCTGATAGGGGGCCATCACCAGTCCAATAGTTGTCCCAAAAATAGATTTTGGTACCATTACCGAGCATCCATTTGCAACCATGCAAGATGACTTTGGAGGAACGAGATAAATTATTCCAGAAATCTGAAACCGTGTTGGGGAGAACACAAGTTTCTAGAGTGTTTTGGATATCAGGAATATGGTATTTAAGTTTGAATATACCATTCCATTCATTATTCTCCTTAAGACATCTCCATAGTTGCTTGGCCATCAGGGCTTTATTGAAGTCCTCCCATGGATTTGGGAAAGAAAACTTGATTCCAAGCCACAAGGCGTAATCTATTTTTGGATTCAGTTTCAGTCCATAATTTTTTTTTGAATTCTTTCCAATTTATCTGCGATATTGGCTAGGATTTTGAATAGACTCATAGCATAAACAAGGAGTTTTTGAAGCGAGGCTTTGAGTAACTGGAGCTTACCATCTTGGCTTAGCAAGTCACCTTTCCAACCAGCCAATTTGTTCCAGAATTTGTCTATAAGATTCACCCAAAAAGAGTCAGGAGTCGGGCCGTGGCAGTGAGGAAGGCCTAGATAGGAATCAGGCAAAGTTCCAATTTTGTAGCCAATAATTGAGGCGATCTTAACTTTTTTGCGCTCAGGGGTGTTAAAGAAGAAGATGGAGCTTTTAGCTAGGCTATTTTTTTTGTCCCAAGCCATGTTCATATATATTTAGAGTCGTTTTTAAATTCTTAGCTTCTTTGAACGAACCTTCCCCACCAAGAGAGCGTCGTCAACAAATTTTATAGATGTTGAATTACCTCTAGATCTATGTTTTATGATACTACTATACAAATCCGGCTTTTGTAATATTTTTGATTTCTAAATAATACATTGGGCCACTTTTGAAGTGTGATATTTTTATTCCAAACGATTTTTCCTCACATAAAACAATGTGTTGTGTTATGAATGCAATTTATGTTTATCTATTTAGTTTTTATAATTTTTTGAAATATATAAAAAGATATGAAATAATTTAGCAGTTATTTCATATCAAAGTTATGATAACACTACTATGAGTCTACAAAGAAATTTGATAGGTCTACTAAACTAAAATTTCAAATATTTTATTTTCTTTCCCAAGTTAATTACTTCATATTTAAACAATTAAACTTTTGAATATTGTTGTATTATTTTTATTAGATGAAGTCCAAAAGAGGTTATATGTTTGTTCTCCTTTAACTCTATAATATACAACATAAAGAAAACAAGATAAAATAAGCTAACGAAAATTTGTGAATACATTTTTTATCTTCCCAAAAATGATTAAAGATTACTATAACAAGGTATAATTTTTTTTCTAATCATGCAATAACATTGATAGTTTTAAAATTTAATATATAACCTCTTAGAAAATTTAACTTAAAATAAAATAAATTTTTTATATAAACCTCCTTCAATTCACACCACTTATTCTCATTGCATTCACTAATATTCATTTACTTGCTTCTTGCATTACACTACATTGGAGTCAAGAGAAGGATATTATATCTTCATGTATGGACTAGAGTTTGTGATAACATTGTGTGTTTTCTCAACTAGCCAATGTGCCTTGCTCACAATTCCATATGTTTGATATCCATCTACAATGGTAGTTGCAACTAATACATTAGATGAGATTCCTCTAAAGGAAATATTATATAGAAGGTGTACTTTTGAAAGAATCCAATAAAAATAGAAGTTGATGAAAGAAGTGTTGGCTTCAACTGGACAAATAATAAGATTAAGACTGGTAATATTCTGGAGCATTACTAAAGATGGAGAATAATCATTGTTGTATTGAATTCGTCAAGTGGTCCATTCAAACCCTAAAACCTAGTAGTAGCCCACTCATGTATGCAAAGGTGTGGGTAGTCACATAAGAACTTGAGAAGTGATAGTTTGTCTGTAAGTGGACATAATGGAGCCTTGGGGTTTTCCAAGGTGTTGATTTGTGTCATTGAATCATTGTTGACTTGGGATTGTGTAAGGATCATTGGAAACAAGGATTACCGGTTGAGTCTGTTGAGCCTTAGCAATTGGTTGGTTCAAGGTTTCCTCCTTCCAGTGCCTAAGGGATGAGACTAGGAGCGATCTTAATTATGTTCACATATAGACTTACTTACTTACCATAATATTTTTTACCCTGCCCAATTACTTCACCAAGGATCAAGTCTAACAGTCTAAGGGATGAGACCAAGAGCGATCTTAATTATGTTCACATATAGACTTACTTACCGTAATATTTTTTACCCACCCAATTACTTAAACCATTGTGAGCTCGCTTTAAAGTGTAGTATTAAAAACATTCATATTGGACATCAATTTATTCGCCCTATTAATTTCGAAAGATCCAAAGGCATTAAATTTCAAAGCCCAGGAAACGGAATTAATTTCAATTCATGAAAAATATGAGTTGATGAAAGAAGTGATGACAAATTATAAGATAATTAAAATGGCGATGACGAACAATAAGACTGGTAATATTCTGCGGCATTACTAAAGATGGAGAATAATCATGTTGACCGAATCGAATAATAATATTCGGTGTTACTATCTATGAACCATCATAAATAAGGCAGCACAAACAATAAGATCATTTGTAAAATTTGGGATTACTAACGATGAGGAATAATAGTAATGAATGTTTGGTCGGCCCAGCAAATGATTTTTTTTTGGATGTCTTCATGCAAATTATCCGAGATGTCCCGTCTTCAATTTGACTGTGAATTTGCCCTTTATGCTGTTTCTCTGATCCGTGCAAACTTTGTATTACAGTTTATTGCGTAAATAAGAGACTCATGTCATGCACAAGTGTTTATTGTCTTGACAGCTCAAGAATTTCTGATGACTATATAGAAATATGTATGAGACTAGAATTTTCTTGCTACTGTAATTTTAGACTGGTGTTGGCAATAAACATTTATCTAAGATTTATTTTAGTTCAAAATATTGTTTTGTTTATTTATTTATGGTGCTTTAGTGTGACGATGCCAGCTTTACATAAGGAAAGTAAATCAAGTTATAGTAGTTCCTTAATTGAATCTTGTATTCTAACAATCTATCGCTTGATAGAATTATCTTCAAAATAATTATCAATTAAATTTATTTATAGAAAACATAAAATACTTCTATTTGCATGTTATTAAAAGAAAGTTTGCCATGAAAATATTGTTACTTATTAAATCTTATATCTAAAATCTATGATTTTAAATTAAATTCGTTCATGTAAATTTGACCCAAGTCATACTTTCCCACTGACATTTCAACATATTGAATGTTTAATAATTATCAATGTTGAGTTTGTGGATTAGATTGGTGTTAGTTATTACATCAACATTTCAGATCATGCTCAATGATCCATCATCGGGATAGTAGAGAGCTAGGAGACATCTTATCAACCACAAAAGTAGCTTTTGTGAGTTGAATTAATTTACTAATTCTTGATTTACATGCTTGGGTGTTGTGGTCAAAGGTAATTAATTACCTTCTCATCTAAAGATAATGTAGGAGATATCAAAGAGCAAGCTAATGTTATTGTAGCATTTATTAGAGTATTCTTAGACAACATAATCTTAAGTTTGTTGTATATTTGTTTTTAATTTTTCACTACAAACTATAAAACTAGTATACTATAAGTTAGAAATTTTTCTTGGCATCTTATTATAGTTCCTATAACTCTTTCAATAGAAATTTCATGCCTCCTCAACTCATGGTGACGGTCTCTACACAATTGAAATCCCTCACCTAGCACTAGGCTTCTCATGGTGACTATCTCTATTTATTCTTTAGTGTAGTGGAGAAATAACTTGGTGAATGGGTTCATTTTCCTTTGATGTCCATGTTGTCCTCTCCTAGATCTATCATGTGTGAACCAAAATTCTCCTTTTCAAATTCACCAATCTTGGGGCAAAGGAGTCCATAAGTTCACTAGTCAACATATCTTATGCACACATATATACTAAGTGAGGTAGGGGGTGTCAAGAAGAGATGAATCAATATTTACCAATTTTAACTTTAAAAACTATTACACCATCAATAACATTACCATCTTAAAAATACAATCAAAAGAAGCTACGTAAGAGATGAACACATCCACACATACAGAAAAGAGAACATAATATTTATATAGAATTTGGGAAGGAAAAATTTAGATTGAGAATACTCACTTGGATCTACTACCCAAATCCAACATAACAAAATAGTATAGAAATTACAATACTTTGTATGCGCCAACCCACATGAATCACAATAGAAGAAGGAGACACCAATCCCCTTGAATTTTGATTTATAGGAACCAACCTACAGGAGACAACAATCCTCTTTGGCTAAGCTACAACATAGCCAGTGATCAAAAACTTAGATCAAGAAGCTCCAACCTCAATTACAAAGAATCTAATATATGAATAACAAAAGTCACTGACATGCGGTCCTTTCAAACTGAACCTATATCATATGATATATCTAATCTACTTCACAAATTATTCACAAGGTGGATAGGATGTTGTATCTTTGCTCACATTTTACCACATATATTCATTCATAACCTTCTTCACCACACTTTTAACACTCATTATAGGATGAAACTAATTGGAAATATATATACATTCCATTATATTATTAAAACCTTCATGTCGGTCTTCAATCAATTTGCATTATTTGTAATTCACTATTTTAGCCAAGGATGAAACTTTAACTTGAAACATGTAACATGTGGTTTTGGCTGAACCATAAATCAAATGTGTTAATACAAGAGTAAGAATACACTATGCATTTTGTATCACAAACTCAACTGGTCCCATTTTATATTCACACACTTCCTCCAACTATCACATGCTTTCTTTCTTTATTACATCCAATAGGAAGCTCTTACACAATCAACCAGTCAACATAATGTGCACTTTGTCACTTGTAATTTGCCATCATTTAAGAAAAATCCTCTAAAACTAGAATATCATATACTTTTTGTGTAGTGCTACTTAATATCCAGACTACAAGCCAAAGAAACCCTATGCGATAGGATGCGATTCCAAAAACAATGACAGTGTAACTTGGTATAGTTAATTCCCCTGAACAATGAACCTTAGAAACTATGTTCAAATATCTCTCCATTTATCATGGATGGAAACAAAAAAAATGGTTCCCGTATCAACAATAGAAAATAACTCTCCCCCTTTGAGGAATAATCCACTCTCACTTTTTCTCTCTCCCCAGACCTAACTTTCTTGCAAAATCTAAACTCTTTAGACATAACTCTCCTCCTTTGAAATCAATGACAAAGGGATACATAGATTTTACCTATGAGAATTTCTCTCCCCTTATGTGATAGAACTCACTCACTACATAATACTACACTTCACCTTAAATATTTTGTTCTTCTTACAGTAAGGAGCCATCACACAACAAAGACTCGCTAGAACTTATACTTCGTCTTGATTAATAGAAGGGAGATATCACTCTCAACTTCTACTTGAGATACTCAAATAGTTCCTTTGGAAAGGGTTTATTGAAGATACCTATAATTTTCTCTTTTCACTCAATACACTCCATTTTCACTTCCTCATTTACAAATTTTTCTCTCAAAAATTGATATTGATTGATATTTGTCTTTTCCTTGAATGGATTACATGATTCTTGGAAATATTTTAAATTGCACTTGTAGTGTCACAAAGAGTTAAGATATGCTAATCATACTCAATTTTCATATCCTTCAAAGTTTGCTTCATGTAAAGTACTTGAGTGCAACATGACACTACTACATCATAATCTTCTTCTACAGTAGATAGGAACACATATTACTACTTCTTCATCAACCGTGATGCAAAAATATCTCTAAGAAATAATGCACTACTACTAATAATATTCCTATTATCAACACTTTCAAATTTATCTTCATATGTATATGTTGTAAAGTTGAAATTCTTTTCCTTAGATACCATAGACCCTAATCCATAGTAGCTTTCAAGTATCTAAAAAAA
Organism: Cryptomeria japonica; assembly: GCF_030272615.1. Taxonomy (NCBI): domain Eukaryota; kingdom Viridiplantae; phylum Streptophyta; class Pinopsida; order Cupressales; family Cupressaceae; genus Cryptomeria; species Cryptomeria japonica. Next base: position 4,080,303 of record NC_081408.1, on the reverse strand, counting down.
AATGATTACCTTCACATTATTTTCTTTAGGCAGGGGTTTAAATCTTTAAACCATACATACTTATTGCATAATATGTTAGAGTCTATAAGTACTCACATACAACAAACTTCTAATCATTGTCCTGAACAAATTTTGCTTTGTTGTGGAAGACTCATCATATTTACTCAAATTACACTATATAACCATATGAATGTAGATTGATTTGTAATTAAGTCCATGTTGAACTTCTTCAATATTTATTTGATATAATTAATTTTTGATATGGAAATACCTTTATGTAACTAAAAAATAGATATAAACCAAGGAATACTATATGCTATACCTTTCTTGAATCGGTTTTATTTTAGATACTTGAATACCATTCTCTACGAACTTTCTTTATTCCATAGAGTTGTTTTTTTAGTTTGTATGCAAAGTCGATATTCATAGACAACTAAAATACTTTTATTTGTTCAATATATACTTCTACTTCCAAGTCACCATTAAGAAGTGCTAGCTTAACACATGCATTTGATATACTTCAAAAAATTTGAAAGGAGATAATGGTAGAAACATCTTGATTTCTTCCAATTTGGCTTCTAGAGAAAAAAATTCTTCAAAATGAATACTTCCACATGTGCATAGCCTTTGCAGACTAGTCTAGCCTTATTTCTAATAACTTTTCATTCATTAAATTTTATACTAAAAGCTCATTTTACACCAATAACATTCTTGTCCTTTGGCCTTGGAACTAGTTCTTAAGTCTCATTCTTCTCAGTATAATTTAGTTCTTCTTCCATTGCTTCAATATAATTCTCAAATTTTCTATCCTCTACAAAATTCTTTGGCTCAATTTTACATATCAAATAAAAATTTACCTATTCATTTACCCTTGTTTGATTTTATAGTTTGGACACTTTCATCTTTATCACCAAGAATATGACTCTGATAATGGTCTCTTTGAACATACGTTGTAAGGGTTTATTTCACTTTTATTTCTTCTTCACTAATGTAGTATGACCCATTTCAATTGCTATTATAATAATTTTATGTTACTCTATAGTGAAATGCTTCATTGGTTTTCACATTATCAAATTCAACAATCTTTTATTTTTTATTATAACAAATGTATGGCTTACTTTTTGTTGTATAACCAAAAGATATGCCTTCATCAAATCTTACTTCAAACTTAACCAAGTCACCTTCATCTCTTCTATCATAAAATTTGCCTAAATATATCGTAAAATGATTCATTTTTCTTTGTCTACCTTGCCATAATTTATATGGAGCCTTAGTGTCGTTCACTCTTATCTGTTCTTTATTTAGAATGTAGACTAGAACATGAATAACTTCTTTCTCATATAAATCAAGCAACTTAGCTTGGCTCAACACAGTTGTTGCCATCTCTCAAAGTATTCTACTATTCCTTACCACCACTCCATTCTTTGAGGAGTACTTGCTGAAAAGTACTATCTCTTGATTCCTTGCTTATCATAGATATCTTCAAACTAATAAAAAATAAACTCACTACCTCTAGCAAACATTATAAATTTGATTGTGTCATGAATCTCATTTTTTACCATATCAATAAACATTTTGAACTTCTCAAAATATTTATGTTTTTTTTTTAAGAAAGTGACTGATTACATGGACAAGAAAAATCATCAAGAAACATCATATAGTACCTTTCACCTTGAAATTTCTTTATCCTTATTGGTTTGTATGAACCAAATCCAATAGCTTGTTAGTATCTAATATTCATTTGTTAGAAACCATGCTCTAGTCTATTTTGCTTTATGAAATTCCTTGCAAAGAGTGCATGGAGTATTTACAATTTGAGGCATGCAGATTTCTTATTGCTCATTTGGGATTGATCTTCACAAGATGATCAAATTTATGTGACCCATCCTTATTCACCATAATCAACTTTAATATAAATTTTGTCCCAATAAGATATTTCTTTCACTTGATCTAAATGAGCTTGGTGAGTTGAGTAATGAGATTCATAAATCTAAACATGCATATTAAGAATTAAATCCATTCAAATCAACTCAGTTTGGGAATCATGGACCCTTTTGAGAACCATGGACCACTTTAGATGCCATAGTTTGTAAAGGTTTTTCTCTTTCCATCCTTGATCTTAATTTTTGTACATGACTATTGGAGGTTGGCCTCAATGCCAAAATACCTTGATAACCCTATCTTTAAGGTATCATGTATAATTTATTTTTATGTAAGCACACATCTAGCAATTTAATTCAAGAGTCTTAAATTCCTTAATTCAAGAACATATCTAAGTACAAGGAACATCAAGATACAACTAATCTTCAAGTGTGTTTTCATGATGGATTTTGTTATGATTATCATGTTATGATTTTGTTATGGTCATCTTGATCAAGAAGTCAAATTTTTAGATCATGAAAGAACCTTAAAATATAGGGTTCTTAGCACACTTGATTTCCACTTTTAGCTTCATATTTAGGGATCAAGTTCCTTTTTGGATCTCATTTTCAAATCTATACATTTGAGTCAGCTGACAATTTTGCATTTATCAATTTATATTGTATATTGTGAATTTTGTATTATTTTACATAGTCATTACACATTCACCTCAAATAAAATCAAACACAATAAAAGGAAAAAATCATACTTAACATCCAACTCTCTCCTTTGGAAATGAAGTTGGATCTTGGTGGATATTTACTCCAATGATCGATATTGATATGGGGTCTTAGTTTACATTGACCTTGTTTCAATTAATTTTGCATATGTATATATATGAACACATACACTTGTGTGTGACATAGCACTATGAAGATCCAAT